>NC_091960.1:18966691-19051691 GCF_031021105.1 Erythrolamprus reginae
GCATTTTGCACGATTGTGCTATATCCACAACACCAGAAATTTCAGGCTAAAACGCAGCCAGTAAATCACTGCTGTTTTATAGAAGCCTGCCAGGCATATATCAAAATCAAGGTGACACATCATGTCTAAAGATTGTGCTTCGGTTATGATGGCTTATGAAGTATTTTTCTCATTCTTTTCCTGTCCCTCCCCACTTTCCAGGTATTCCTTGGCAGTAAGATTCTCTGCAGGTATCAATTTTATATGCAGCTGGAAATGTGGTCAGATTTGATCAACTTATTTCAAGGGAGAGATTTCACTATGATCATATAGATTTTATTTTCACAACAGACCTTACAATGTCTGTTACGGGTGAAGGGTTTCATGGAAGAAGTAGGGAATATGTCATCAGATATTATTTTTGAGCAGGAATGATGTTGCTCTGATCCAACTACCTAAATATGACAAACCTTCTGCATTTAAGTCAATGATTCCTTTATTAGGAGCATCAGCAGCCCTGACAAAAAGTTTTTCTCTCACCACAGGCTAACAAATTTGGCCAGCCAGGAGATGAATCTTTTTTGCTGCATCTTTTTTTAAAAAAAATGATTTTATTGGGTTTTTTTTAATATTTACATCTTTATATGTTCAGGTAGATCGACATCCTTATATTTACATTCATATTAATATAAATACATTATATATTTATACATCATATACACAGTCATTTTGTATATTCTTTCTATCATCCATCTTTAACTGTTACTTTGTGTTTCTTTTTTGTGTCCATTGTGTACCTCTACTTAAGAACACCTCTACTTAAGAACCTTTCTAGATAAGAACTGGTTGTTCAAGATTTTTTTGCCTCTACTTAAGAACCATTTTCTACTTAAGAACCTGAGCCCGGAAAAATTTGCCAGGAAATTTGAGAGCGGCACGAAAGCCTGACCAATTTCCCGCCATTCCCACTTTAATCCCAGCCATCTGGGCTGCCAGAGGAGCCTTTTGGATTTCACTTAAGGAGGCTTTGGCAGTCCAGAGCAAACGAAGCATTTTCTTTTCTCTGGGCGCTTGGAATAAACCTCTGCCAGCACCCAGAGAAAAGAAATGCTCCCTTCGCTCTGGGCTGGCGATGAGTCACTACAGTGAAGGAAAGGTGCTGACTACAAAGCGAGCCACCGAGAGGAGAAGGGAGCCCTTCAGCATGGGAAGGAAGAGGCAGCAAGTAGTAGCAGCAGCAGCCTCACACCGGGTGTATTGGAGGTGTGTGCTCCTCCTCGCCTCAAAATCACTCTTTTTTTTAAAGCCTTAAAGTTTTGGATTTTTTAAAAATTCCCCTCACTTCACCTTCTTCCTTCGGCAGCAACTGTCCTCCTCCTCCTCCCACCAAAATCCCGAGCTTTTATTTCTTTCCTAATGGTTTTGCATGCATTATTTGCTTTTACATTGATTCCTATGGGGAAAATTGCTTCTACTTAAGAACATTTCTACTTAAGAACTTGGTCACAGAATGAATTAAGTTCTTTAGTAGAGGTACCACTGTATACCATTTGGTCCAAGTAGTGTAATAATCTGAGTCCTTTTGATCCTTTAGTTCCGTAGTTAATTTGTCCATTTCTGCACATTCATATAGTTTCTTAATAACCTCCTTCTCAGCAGGTATCTGTGAGTCTTTCCATTTTTGCACATAGACAATTCTTTTTTAAAAAATATATTTTTATTGGCTTTGCACATAAAGTTACATAAAACAAACATAAAATGGTGCACAGTGCATGTGCCCATCACCCGACTGACAATCCCACCACCACCACCACCAATTGTGGGGGGTTCAAATATTTACTAGTTTATTTAATTTCCTTAGCTCTACTTTGCATTTGTTATTATTAAAACAGTGATTGGAGTTTATTTTTTACATTTTCGTCACAGATTCTACTCAGCATATAACCTTTCACCTTATTCCATCATGCCATCAGCTTCTCCAATTTATTTTCATCAAAATTATTTAATCTTATTTCCATGATTTCAAAATGAATGTGATCCACCATGTACCAGTACCAGTTCTGTAATGTCCATTTTATAGACTCTTTCCAACCCAATACCACTACCGCTTGAGCACTTTCCAGTGCTGCAGTTTTTATTTCTTTAAAATCTCTTAGTTCTCTTTGTTTAATTAATATCGCTATTTCTTTTGTAATTATCCAGTTAATATTTAGCATTTTATTTATTTCGTTCTGCACTTCCTTCCAAAGTTTCTGAACTTCAACGCACTCCCAGAACATATGCATAAAAATTATTTTCTTTTGACAACCATGCCAACAGTTACCTTTCCCTTTCCCCTGGAAGTGTGCAAGTTGTGCTGGTGTATAATACCATTTATGTAAAAATTTTCTTCTCACCGCTTTAACTCTTAATCTTAATTCTTAATTCTTAATCTTACATATATTTTCTACTATTTCTTTCATTTCACTTTCATCTATTTGTAAATCATTTTGCCAGCATCTTGTCAAGCCTTTTAGAATAGAATAGAATAGAATAGAATAGAATAGAATTTTATTGGCCAAGTGTGATTGGACACACAAGGAATTTGTCTTGGTGCATATGCTCTCAACGTACATAACATAAAATATACATTTGTCAAGAATCATGTGGTACAACACTTAATGATTGTCATAGGGGTCAAATAAGCAATGAAGAAGCAATATTAATAAAAATCTTAGGATATACGCAACAAGTTATAGTCATACAGTCAACATGGGAGGAAATGGGTGATAGGAATGATGAGAAAAACTAGTAGAATAGAAGTGCAGATTTAGTAGAAAGTCTGACAGTGTTGAGGGAATTATTTGTTTAGTAGAGTAATGGCGTTCGGGGAAAAACTGTTCTTGTGTCTAGTTGTCTTGGTGTGCAGTGCTCTGTAGCGACGTTTTGAGGGTAGGAGTTGAAACAATTTGTGTCCAGGATGTGAGGGGTCAGTAAATATTTTACCCGCCCTCTTTTTGACTCGTGCAGTATACAGGTCCTCAATGGAAGGCAGATTGGCAGCAATTGTTTTTTCTGCAATTCTGATTATCCTCTGAAGTCTGTGTCGGTCCTGTTGGGTTGCAGCACCAAACCAGACAGTTATAGAGGTGCAGATGACAGACTCAATGATTCCTCTATAGAACTGAATCAGCAGCTCCTTGGGCAGTTTGAGCTTCCTGAGCTGGCGCAGAAAGAACATTCTTTGTTGTGCTTTTTTGTTGATGTTTTTGATGTTAGGTGACCATTTTAGGTCTTGAGATATGATAGAACCTAGAAATTTGAAGGTCTCTACTGTTGATACTGTGTTGTCTAGTATTGTGAGAGGTGGAAGGGTGGAAGGGTTTCTCTTAAAGTCTACCACCATTTCTACTGTTATTACTCCCTCTTCCATTTGTGATAACATTCTGTATATATTACTAGCTTGTGCTTTTGTATCATTAATCTTTTCTTTTAATATTTTCTCTAAGCAATTTTCTTCTCTCAAGAAAGCTTCTTTATTCTCACTTTTATTTAAATATTTACAAATTGCATTGATCTGCAGCCATTTCTGTAGACCCAGCCACGATTCCAGCCGAGTTCTGCTAACTGTTCCGTCTTTCTCCTAATTCAATTCTCATTATCCCTTTACTATTTCATTCTTTTATAATTCTGCTTAAGTTAACCTCATTACCTGTATTCAATACATGTAACGTTGATAATTTTGAATTACCAATTCCCAATTTCCTCTGCCATTTAAACCATATTTCTAAAACTGCTTTCAGAGGGTCGGTTAAATTATTAATTTCTACTTTACTCCATTTTTTAAATAATAACTCCTTATTATTTATATTATTGATTTCCTTTTCCAATTTCACCCACTTCTTTTCCCCCTATAACTGTAATTCCATTAATCTTTCTATTTGAAATGCTTCCCTATACAGTGGTACCTCAAGATACAAACCCCTCGTCTTACGAACAACTCATGATACGAACCCGGGGTTCAAAAAAAAATTGCCTCGTCTTACGAACTTTTTTCGAGTTACGAACGGTTCAGGAGGCTGAAGTGACTTCAAGTCGAGGGAGAGTCTGCCGGGAGACCGATGACGCTGCAGATGGGAGGATTTCCATTGGCCCATGGAAATTCTCCCATCCGCAGCGTCATCGGTCTCCGGGCAGATTCTCCCTCGACTGCAGCCATGAAGCAACTTCATCCTCCTGAACCCCGAACCCGGAAATTCAGCAAAAGTTCGGGGTTCAGGAGGTTGCTGGAAAGACCCCCAGCCCGGCGGTCACCTTTTAAAACAGCCGAGCGGCTTCCCAGGAGCCTCCAAACGCCGAACTTTTGCCAAACTTCCGGGTTCCGGGTTCAGGAGGCTGAAGTGAATTCAAGTCGAGGGAGAGTCTGCCCAGAGACCGATGATGCTGCAGATGGGAGAATTTCCATTGACCTTCCTGGATGTTGCCAATTTTTTTGCGGGGTTTTTTTTTTTTGGTTGCACGAATTAATTGACGTTACATTGTTTCCTATGGGAAACAATGTTTCGTCTTACGAACCTTTCGTGTTACGAACCTCCTCCTTGCACCAATTAAGTTCGTATCATGAGGTATTACTGTATAACTCTAAGCTCGAGCTTCCCCACCCCCCCTCTTTCTCGTGGACAAACAGCCATCTTTTTCTTATTCTAGGTCTTTTGTTTCCTTCAATCCAAAAGTTTAGTTTACTGTCCCATTCCCTCAATTTTGCCCTGGGAAAGGTACCTGGTAAAACCTGAAATAAATACATCATTTTTGGAATAATCATCATTTTAAGGGCTCTAATTTTTGCCATTCTTCTCAACCTTTTTATCTTCCAGTTTTTTATCTGCTTTTGAAGTCTCTTCCATATTGAGTTATAATTAACCATCGCAATTTTATTAGGATTTTTTAACAGCCAAACTCCTAAATATTTCATTTTTTTGCATCCTAATTTCAATCCTGACACTTTTCGTATCTCAATTTGCTCCTTAGGACCTGTATTTAAACAAATTATCTCTGATTTCTCTATATTAACTGTAAGACCCAATTGATCTTTAAATTCATGGAGTAAAATCATTATTCTTTTCATCATTTCAATTGGGGTTTCAGTCAATACTATAGCATCATCTGCAAAAAGATTTAGTTTTAATTCAAGTTTTCCTATTTGTTAACCTCTCCACTCCTTATCGTTTCTAATTTTATTTGCTAAGACCTCAATTGTCAATGCAAATAGCATTGGGGATAGTGGGCAATCCTGCTTAGTTCCATTCTGAATTTTAACCTTCTCTGTTCTATTACCGTTTACCCTTATATAAGCTATATTATCCTTATAAATTGCTCTTATAATTTGACAAAAATTGTCTCCCATATTTAAATCCTTACACAATTGAAACAAGTAATCATGGTTAACTTTATCAAAAGCTTTGTACACATCTAACTTTAAAATACCTAATTTCCTTTTGGTAGTGGTGGCATGGTGTATCACATTAACAACATTTCAAATTGGTTCATAAATCTTTCTTCCTTTAACAAATCCATATTGATTTTCTCCAATTATCTTTGGTAAAATATTCTCTATTCTGTTTGCCAATATTTTCATAAATATTTTATAATCCTGATTAAGTAAGCTGATAGGACGATAGGAACCTGGGTCCATTAAATCATGATCCGGCTTTGGGATAGTAATAATCTCCGAAGTCTTCCATGACTGTCAAAGGTCTGAAAAACATTGTTAAACAATTTCTCCAAATGCAGTAATAATTCATTCATATAAGTCTTGTTATATTCACCAGTAAAACCATCTGGGCCTGGAGCTTTAGCAGGTTTTAACCCTTTAATAACTCTAGATATCTCATCATTTGTTATTTTTGCATTTAAGATTTGTGTATCTTCTTCCGTTAATTTCTCCTTAACTTCTATGGTTTGCATTGTGATTTGTTCTTTTTTATATAAATGTTCATAAAAATCTCTCATTATTTTTTCCAGTTCAATATTACTGCATTTTATTGCACCATCCTTATCCTTTAAAGCAGGGATATACGATTTCTCCTTTCTTTTTTTCAAATAATGTACCACTTGTTTCATTGATTTGTTCCCCCATCCCATAATTCTCTGTTTTACAATCATCTTCATTTTATTCCATTTTATTCCATTTTTCGTTTATATTAAAGAATTCACACAATTCCTTTTGTAATTTGAGTCTATTTTTTTCACTAACTGAAATGACAGAGTTATCTCCAGATCCTTTGTTGTCTATTAGAATCCAATTCTATCACTGCTAACAATGGAGCATGATCTGATAACCAGATACTTTTAACTTCAGCTCTCTTGAGGTGTACCTCCCCCGTTTTATTCATTAATATATAATCAATACAACTAAATTTATTATGTCTTGCTGAATAAAATGTATCCCTGTTTGCCACGTTTGCATGGAGGTCCAGCATATTAATTTTATTTAAATGTAACTTTTTCTTTTCCCCCTTCCCTGCTGGTAATTCCAAATTAAAATCACCTGCAAGGATCACTATGCCTTCTGCAAAATTATCTAACTTACGTTTTACATTTATTATGAATTGCTTTGTATTTACATTTGGAGCATAAATTACTGCTAAGGTTATTACCTTATTATTTATTTTCCCCTTAATGAATAACATTCTACCATCTTTATCACTTTTAATATTAATTAATTCAAATGGGACTCTTTGATTTATGAGGATCGCAACTCCTCTACTTTTTGCATTCCCTCTAGATTCATAAATCCATTCCCTGTCATTTTCCTTTGTGAGTTTCTGATAAAAACAAAAAATCAACTCTACTATCCCTGGCCAATTTCATAATTCTATAACGTTTTTTCTGGGACGCCATTTCATTCACATTTAATGACATTAGAATCCTTTCACCCATTATATATACTTTTAAGTGTGTTTCCGCCTTCTGACAAATCTTTTAAAATGCGTATTGAAGTGCCTTTATAATGTAAATTTGGAGTTTGCTTTAATTCTCTGTATATCTCTGCAGCCCTCCTCTCGGAGATAAATCTCACAATAATATCTCTCTAGTTACCTGGGTTCCGAGGGCCAAATACCCAGTGTGCTCTCTCAAATTCATCTAAGTCGATTTTGATCTTATTTTCGCAGAGCCACTGATGGATCACTTGGATAAGGCGTTTACTTTCAACAAAATCTTGTTTAAAACCCCTTAAATGCAAATTAGATCTTCTTTGTCTGTCTTCTGGATTATTTATACATGACTCATGGCGAACTTTCCCCTCCTCCAGTTTCACAATTCTCGCATCTTGTGATTTGGAATGTTCTTTTAAGTCTTTAACTCCTGCACTCACAGCAGCTATAACCGTTTGCATCTCTTTGAGCTGTTGCCCCATATTTGCAAATGCCGTTAAAAGTGAATCCATTTTTCTCCCAAATCCAGAGTAGTCGCCATTTTGCCTTTGTTCTCTATTTTTTCCTCTACTCATGTTTAAAACAGTAGCTTGCTTCTCTTTTTAAAATAATCCAAACACGTTTTCAAAAACTCTGTTTGTTTCTCTTCCTCTCAATCCACTTTTCACCAAGCCAGAGAGGGTTGTCGGGGGTTAACTTTCACTTTTCTAATTCACATTAGGGAGTTCCCAGTAGAGGCGTCTTATCTCAGTCGACGCATGTGCAAATCCCCGCACATAGACAATTCTTGCAGCCGTTGTTATATGTAACATTAAATATTTAATGCTTTTAGAATATGGTTTTTTTGACAATGCCTAACAGAAGGAATTCTGGGGTAAATTAAATAACAGTCTCCGTCATTTCTTGTAACCATTTATGGAATCTCCTCCAATACTTTTTTGCTTCAGGACACATCCACCATAAATGAAAGAAAGTGCCCTGCTCTTTTTTACATTTCCAGCATGCCTGATTTCAATTTGTGTATATTTTAGCTAATTTACTCAGGGCCAAGTGCCACTGATAAAACATTTTGTATTGATTTTCTTTGTAAGCTGTTGTCTGCCACATCTATTCATCTCCACCTCCTGCCTTTTATTCCCAGAGCTAGGGTAGGGCTTCCCTAGCAATTGTGGCTCTTCCTTCCCAAGGATCAGCCCATGGATTTCCACTGCTCTTCTCTCCTCTGCCTTCGGCACATCCATGCATCAGGCACTGGATCCAGCTGTTCCTCCTTTTCTTCATCAATCACCTCCAGATTTTGGGGCTGTTGACTCTCCATCTGAGGGCTGACAGATGGCCCAGGCCCCACCACTCTCTCTCACACACTCTCTCTCTCTGACAGCTCCATTCCCTCTTTTCCCTCAGAGTTCTCAGGTTGCCTTGATGCTGACCCTCACTCCCATGTATCCTCCTCCTCCTCCTCTAATTCGGCTGCTGGAGGGGCTGGTGGCTGACAGGCCACAAAAGATGTAGCTCCCTCTAGGTTAGTGATGGTGAACCTATGGCATGTGTGCCGCAGATGTTGTGCGCAGCCATATCTTCCAGCAAGTGGGCCATTGCCCTAACATAGCTCCATTGCACATGTGTGAGCCAGCCAGCTTATTTTTGGCTTGTACGGAGGCTCTTGGGTGTGTGTGTTTTCGACCTCCGGAGGGTCTCCAGGGAGCTTCTGCGGGAGGGAGGGAAGCCATTTTTGTTCTCCTCAGGCTCCAAGACAGCCCGGGGAGCCTGGGGAGGGTGAAAAATGACCCACTTGAAGTCAGACAACAGGGGAGTGGGGCAGCACAGGGGATGACAGGTGCATGCTCATGGGGCAGGGGGCATTGAATTATGGCTGTGAGCACTCGCACATGTGCATCACGCCGCCACCCCCTTTTCAAAAATAGCCAGAATCATTCAAAGCAAAATGTGTTTTCTAAAGGAAGGCTCTTAAGAGGATTCTCCTAAGAAAGGTTCTGCCAGGAATGAGAGCAAGTGATTCAACATAACATTTCTATTTGTGTGTGCCTGCAGCTGTAACATGCATTTTTTTAGCCACACACACACACTCCCCAATATATCATTTTGTAGATGGGATGCAGAGTAGCTCTAATCAGACGCAGATTTTTTATTTATTTATTTGATCGATCGATTGCTTGTTTTTCATTCAGGAGATTAAGGTACTATTAGCATGACGCTCCTTCCTAATTTTTCTCCCTAGCCACTTCCCTGGAAGTTTGAGAGATATACTAAGAGAGATATACAGGTTGTCCTGTGTATACGGGGAGGGGGAGAGGGGGAAGCAGTGGGGTAGAGAAAATGGAGCTCCACCACAGAGCATCCAATTTCCACTGAAAGATGTTGAAAGAAAATGCAAGGCATCCTGCATAAGCCACGGCCACAGTGTGGTAGTAAAAATTTTGGTAGCCCTTCACTGAGTTAGCAATATGGTTGTTGAGTGAATTTGGCTTCCCCGTTGAGTTTGCTTGTTAGAAGGTCACAAAAAAGAATCAGGAGACCCCAGGGTCAGGGGTGAAATCCAGCAGGTACTGACAGGTTAGGGAGAATTGTTAGTGGAAATTTTGAGTAGATCAGAGAATCAGTAATAGAAGTGTTGAGTAGTTCAGAGAACTAGCAAATACCACCTCTGGCTGGCCCCAGAGTGGGGAGGGAATGGGGATTTTGCAGTATCCTTCCACTGCCCTGCCCACCAAGCCACACCCATTAAGCTACACCCCACCACCAAGCCACGCCCATAGAACTGATAGTAAAAAAATGGATTTCACCACTGCCTAGGGCAGTGATGCGAACCTATGGCACAGGTGCCACAGGTGGCACATGGAGCCATATATGCTGGCATGCAATCCATTGCCCTAGCTCAGCTGCAATGTGCATGTGTGTGCCAGCTGGCAGATTTTTTGCTCACACTGGGAGGGCATTTTTGGCTTCCAGAGAGCCGCTGGGGGGATGGTGCAGGGCATTTATACCCCCCCCGGCTCCAGGAAAGCCTTTGGAGCCTGGGGAGGGTGAAACACGAGCCTACTGGGCCCACCCGAAATTGGGAAACCAGCCAATTCCGGCCTCCAGAGGGCCTCCAGGGGGCAGGGGAAGCTGTTTTTGCCCTTATTAACAGTATTATTGCTGTGACATTTCCCCCTAATTATTATAGCCTTTATTTATATAGTCTACTGAGTGGCATGGTGGCCTAGAAAAGGAGCTCTCACCTCACAGGAGGCGGTGAGTTCAATCCTAGGTAGCGACAAATTTATTTCTCTTTCTGCTGCTGCTGTAATTGTCTGCTGTGAACACCATATAGGCATCGGGAAGTGCAGCTGGCCAGTAAACTCTCAGTTCCATTCCTTTGCCCCGACTCCATCCTGAGGCAAGGGAATACAGGATCGTTAAAACAAAAATATATAGATAATGCACTGATCCCAAGAACATTGGTATTAAATGAAAGGCGGGTTTTAAAAAGGAAAAATGCCAACAGATCACATTGGCAAAAAGAATCAGAACACCAAATACAAGCTGAATAAACAAGACCTTACAGAAAACCCTAACTCCTAAAAGACCTTGGAATACTCATAACAAATTACCTAAGTGCCAAAGACGATTGCAACAACATCACCAAAAAGGCTTCAAGAGACCTAATCCTACATAGCTTCTGCTCCAGTAATCTCACACTACTAACCAGAACATACAAAACTTTCGCCAGACCAATCCTTGAATACTGTTCATCTGTCTGGAACCCAAACCACATTTCGGACATAAACTCTCTAGAAAATGTCCAGAGATATTTTACTAGAAGAGCCCTCCACTTGCAACAGAATACCCTACGCAACCACACTTACAATCCTAGGTTTAGAAAGCTTAGAACTACATCGCCTTAGGTCGATTCTAAGGCGATGTAGTTCTAAGCTTTCTAAACCTAGGATTGTAAATTCTAGAAATCTTAGAACTACGTCACCTTAAACATGACCGAAGCATAGCCCATAAAATCATTTGCTACAACATCCTTCCTGTCAATGACTACTTCAGCTTCAAGCACAACAACACAGGCACACAACAGATACAAACTTAAAGTAAACCACTCCAAACTTGACTGCAGGAAATACGACTTTGGTAACTGAGTAGTTGATGCATGGAACTCACTACCAGACTCTGTATCATCACAGAACCCACAAAACTTTATCCTTAGACTGTCCACTGTTGACTTCTCCCAATTCCTAAGACATCAGTAAGGGGTGTGCATAAGTGCACCAGTGTGCCTTCCGTCCTCAGTCCTCATTTTTCTCTCTTACTATATCAAAGACAAACATTTGAAAAATCCCTTTCTATTTTCCTTTTCTCACTCAATAATGATCTTCTCCCTGTCCCCATTTCTGGATTTTTTAACTCTCTCTCTAACAGGCACAGCAATGTTGGATATTTGTCAGGCTATGATCATTATGCCTAGTTTGTAACATATTTTGAAACTTCAGACACATATTCTCAGCAATGGAATTATTTAGGTCAGATTTTTTTTCCAGGGAGAGATTTCTGAAATTAAACCTGGCAAAATGATGAAATAAATAAATTTAAAAGGTAGAAAATAATGATTCCCCCCACCACACACAAAGGATTTAGTCCTGTCTTGGCACCTCTAATGGAGCTTTCTCAGATCAAGGATTGGGCTGACCTAAAGAAGTTGAACATCAGCAGTAAAAACAACAGGATTCTCTGTCTCTTTAGAGCAATATAGTCAACATTAAAAGGCTGAGAAAAGGCTGAGAACAGGCTGAAAATCAGCTGTAAAAAATAGAATCTCTTACTCGAGGGGCAGCATGTTTTCAGGAACAGGAAGGATGGATTTCAGCACCCATTTAAACAATGACACAGCCCGGGTGAAGCATATTTTGCTGATTACATTCTTCATAAATCCAGATCTGCATTAAATGAATGGTTTCCCTTTTTTAAAAATCATCTGATTAAAAGCACAAGGAGACATACAGCTACCCAATACACTAAAAACATGTAGATCAAATACTACTAGATAGGAGATGGCGTAGAACAGCGGTTCTCAATCTGTGAATCGAGATCCTTTTTGGAATCAAATGGCCCTTTCCGGTCATGGGCAGCTCCCCCCCCCTGGGGTGGGGAGGCGCTTTCAGGATAGTGGAAATGGAGCTGTGTGCACAGCTCCAGCTACCGTCGGTCTGTCACACACATGACCAACAGATTTCTGGCGAAAATTGCCAATTTCTTGCTTCTGCGCATGTGCAGAACCAAAAATAGTAGTGAAAATAGCTGAAATCTCTTGTACTTGTGAGGTTTCATCGATTTTCACCGTCTTTTGCTTCTGCGTATGCACAGAAGCAAAAATACCAGCAAAAATAGCTGAAATCTCTTGTACTCGTGAGATTTCATCGATTTTCACCGTCTTTTGTTTCTGTGTATGAACAGAAGCAAAAATATCGGTGAAAATAACCAAAATCTTGCTAGATTTGGTTTGTTGTGCATGCACAGAAGCCAAATCTCACGGAGGATGCACACATGCACAGATTGGGAGCACACATGCCCATGCTGGCCACCAAGGATCTTCCGGGTAGCAAGGCAAGTGGGCAGCCCACCATTGACCCTTTCACAGGGGTCGGCTAAGACCATCGGAAAACACATATTTCCAATGGTCTTAGGAACCGAGACACCACTTCTCTATCTGCCCCCAGGCGGGACCACCCACATAAAAATAGACTACTGCAAAAATATATATATTTGTACCATGGGAACTTCTGAGCATGCACAGAAACCGAATTTCCAGCACTTGCTTTGCCAATGGCAGCCGCTAGTTAGATCGGAGCTGCCTATCATTCGCTGCATGTTGCCGGGTTTTTTGTGGCCTCACCCAGGGAGATGGAGTGATTTGTTGTCTGGAAGAAAGCACCCTTTGGTGGGATCTCGCTGCCCGCTGCTCCGTGACGTTTTTTCCAGGAAGTTTCCACCATGGAGATGTTATCAGCTCATCAGCTGGGGCTCGGAAAATGGCAGCCGCCAGCAAAATCAAGGCCGCCTACCATCTGCTTAACAGCCGCCTGCCGTTGCTGCATCATTGAGAGGACTGAGCGAGTCGGGGGGCGCTGTGGCGCTGAATGGTGGGGGCGCTAGATGTTGGAGGGATCATCAGAGCGAAGGCCGTTATGCAGCCTTGGAGCCGGAGGGGCTATTGTGAGGCTATGAAAACGCAAAGTGCCGAGAATTGGAGATGCTGCCCAGGGAGAACAGCGGACATTGGAGGGTGACTGAAGCGAATGATAGGAGCCAGGAGGGACAGAAAATTAGGAAGGCCCGAGGTAATAATAATAACTTAACTACACCATATGGAAATAGATAGATAGATAGATGGATAGATAGATAGATGGATGGATGGATGGATGGATGGATGGATGGATAGATAGATAGATAGATAGATAGATAGATAGATAGATAGATAGATAGATAGATAGATAGATAGATAGATAGATAGATAGACTGGGAGTGCTGGTCAGAGGTCGTGGCCAGCACTTTAGTGATTTCTTTTCCCAGAGACTTGGATATTTGGTCATTTGGCCACTCATACTGAACTCTTTAAGAATCTATCTATTATAGAGTCTGGTGCCATCTTTTCTGTTGACTGCTAAAGAACTGCTGATGCCTCTATATTTTTTATATTTTTATATTAGATATTTTATATTTACCTGTTTTTATTTTTATATTTAATATTTATGCTATTGCTTTTAGTTAATTATTGCTCTTAGTTAATTTATTTGTTTGTTTTTTTTAAATGATGGATAATTGGGGTAGGTGGAACAGTATATTTGGAATGGATGATTGGGATGGGTGGGATGGGTGGGATTATGGTATGGATGAGGTGAATGGGAATGGTATGTATGACATATTTGGCCCACCTGACGTTGGAGAGGCAGGAGGGGAGGAGGCACCTATCTCTGAGGTGTCAGAGGGTCAGAATATCCTGGTGCTGCTGGGGAGAGACAGATATGGCAGGAGCCACAGAGCTAGCCATTCCAGGGGAAGGCAGGATCGCTGCTTAATAGCAATCCCTGTTCCGGCTCTGTGAGCTTAACCCAGGATACTGGTGATGAGTGTAATCCTGGCCCTGGGCTCAAGCTGTTGCTACTCAATGCCAGGTTGGTGGTAAATAAAACTCTCCTCATCTGGGATTTGATTCTGGATGAGGAGGCCGACCTGGCATGTGTGACTGAAACCTGGCTGGGCCCAGAGGGAGAAGTTCCTCTCTCTGAAATCTGCCCAGCTGGGTTTCAGGTATGGCATCAGCCTCGACCCCAGGGATGGGGGGGAGGAGTGGCTATTGTATCCAGGGAGAGCCTTTGCTTACGTAGACTCGTTGCTCCAGAGATTGTGGGTTGTGAGTCCCTTCTGGTGAAGTTGGACTTAGGGGTTCAGGTGGGCTTGTTCCTCACATACCTGCCTCTCAGCTGCGTGTCAACAGCCCTGCCAGTGCTGCTCGAGGAGGTAGCTGGGCTGGCGGTGGGGTTCCCCAGACTTATTGTCTTGGGAGACTTTAACCTACCGTCGCTTGTTGAAACCTCTGGGCTAGCGCAGAAGTTCATGGCCACCATGACAGCCATGGACTTGACTCAAGTAGTACAGGGTCTGACTCACGAGGGGGGGCACGCATCCGACATGGCATTCCTCTCTGAGCAATTGAGCAATGATCTGAGACTAAGGGGCTTAGAAGTGTTGCCTTTGTCATGGTCAGACCATTTCCTACTGTGGCTTAACTTCCTGGCTCCAATCCTTCCCCGCAGGGAGGCGGAACCGATTAGGATGTTCCGCCTCAGGCGCCTGATGGACCCAGAGGGCTTTCAGAGGGCGCTTGGGGTTATTCCAGATGTACTCATCCACAGTTTGGCAGAGTCTCTTGCTGAGGCCTGGAACAAGGCGGAGGCTCTGGACCAGATTGAACTGTTGCGACTTCTCTGTGGCACTAGACCCCGTAGAGCTCCATGGTTCAACGAGGAGCTCCAGGAGTTGAAACGCCAGAAGAGACGTCTAGAGAAGTGATGGAGGAAGAGTAAGTCTAAATCCAACCGAACACTTGTAAGACCTCATATTAAGACTTACAAAGTGGCGCTCAAGGCGGCAAGATGCACGTATCATGCCGCCTTGATTGCATCAGCGGAATCTTGCCTGGCCACTCTGTTTAGGGTGACCCGCTCCCTTCTCAACCAGGGGGCAGAGTAGTGCTGAGGATTTTAACACATTTTTCGCTGATAAAGTCTCTCGGATCAGGGCGAACCTCGACTCCGATTGGATAACAGAGTCGACTGTCAACGAGTCAGTCGAGGTGACTGGAGCCTGTACTTGTCCATCTGTCTGGGAAAAGTTTGATCTGGTGACACCTGATGAAGTGGACAAGGCCATTGGAGCTGTGAGTTCCGCCACCTGTTTACTGGATCCGTGTCCCTCCTGGCTGGTCTCAGCCAGCAGGGAGGTGACACGGAGCTGGGTCCAGGAGATTGTCAATGCTTCTTTAGGGAGGGGGTTCTTCCCGGATCCCTACAAGGAGGCACTTGTGCACCCCCTCCTCAAGAAGCCTTCCCTGGACCCAGCCATTCTCAACAACTATTGGCCAGTCTCCAACCTTCCCTTTATGGGGAAGGTTGTTGAGAAGGTGGTGGCGCTCCAGCAGTCCTTGGAAGAAGCCAATTATCTAGGCCCTCAGCAATCAGGATTCAGGCCCGGCTACAGCACGAAACTGCTTTGGTCGCGTTGATGGATGATCTCTGGCGGGCCCAGGACAGGGGTTTATCCTCTGTCCTGGTGCTTCTTGACCTCTCAGCGGCTTTCGATACCATCGGCCATGGTATCCTTCTGCGCAGGCTGGAGAGGTTGGGAGTGCGAAGCACTGTTCTTCAGTGGTTCTCCTCCTACCTTTCCTGTCGGTCGCAGTTGGTGTTAGTGGGGGGTCAGAGGTCAACCTCTAGGTTGCTCCCTTGTGGGATGCCTCAGGGGTCGGTCCTCTCCCGCCTGCTATTTAATATGTACATGAAACTGCTGGGCGAGATCATCCAAGGGCATGGGGTGAGGTATCATCAGTATGCTGATGATACCCAATTGTACATCTCCACCCCATGTCCAGTCAACGAAGCAGTGGAAGTGATGTGCTGGTGCCTGGAGGCTGTTAGGGTCTGGATGGGTGTCAACAAACTCAAACTCAACCCTGATAAGACGGAGTGGCTGTGGGTGTTGGCTCCCAAGGACAATTCCATCTGTCTGTCCATCACCCTGGGGGGGGGAATTACTGACCCCCTCAGAGAGCGTCTGCAACTTGGGTGGCCTCCTCGATCCACAGCTTACATTAGAAAACCATCTTTCAGCTGTGGCGAGGGGGGCGTTTGCCCAGGTTCACCTGGTGTACCAGTTGCGGCCCTATCTGGACCGGCACTCACTATTCACAGTCACTCATGCCCTCATCACCTCGAGGTTCGACTACTGTAATGCTCTCTACATGGGGCTACCTCTGAAAAGTGTTCGGACATTTCAGATCGTGCAGAATGCAGCTGCGAGAGCAATCATGGCCTTCCCCAGGTATACCCATGTTACAGCAACAGTTCGCAGTCTGCATTGGTTGCCGATCAGTTTCTGGTCACAATTCAAAGTGTTGATTATGACCTATAAATCCCTTCATGGCATCAGGCCAGAATATCTCCAGGACTGTCTTCTGCCGCACGAATCCCAGCGACTGGTTAGGTCCCACAGAGTCGGCCTTCTCCGGGTCCCGTCGACTAACCAATGTCATCTGGCGCAACCCAGGGGAAGAGTCTTCTCTGTGGCGGCCCGGACCCTCTGGAACCAGCTCTCCCCAGAGATCAGAATTGTGCCCACCCTCCTTGCCTTTCGCAAGCTCCTTAAAACCCACCTCTGTCATCAGGCATGGGGAAATTGAGATATTCCTTCCCCCCCCCAGGCCTATACAAGTTATGCATGGTATGTTTGTGTGTATGTTTTGTGTTTTTTAATAAGGGTTTTTTTAGTGACTTTTAATTATTAGATTTGTAATATAATGTTTCTATTATTGCCGTGAGCCAACCCCAGTCTGCGGAGAGGTGTGGCATACAAATCTAATAAATAATAATAGTAATAATAATAATCTTGTTTTCACTTTTCTTTTTTTGCAATTTTTTAAAAAATTGTCACTGTTCATGCAAAGCAGAGGTGCACCCACGTGGCATAGCCATGGAGCACAGAAGGAAGCAAACCAGTAGTGAGATAAGTTAGAACCCACCCCTGAGTTTCCTAATAATTTAATTATTTTATCGTTGAGTGTCACGACAACATGAGGAACAATATTAATTATTTACAGAACTACCTCCTACCTCATACTTCACTACGGCCAATAAGGGCGCACAGAGTCAGCCTTTTCCAGGTCCTGTCTGTTGTACATACTCCAGGCCAGTTGGAGGATGATGAATAGCTTGAGGACTGATACAGATAGTGTTTATGAATTAGTGGTAGGCCCTGGGTTACAGGTATTAGAACAAGTGGGAGGCCAGCCACAGGATGTTGCTATGAGTCCAGAATCTAGGGAGGAAGAGACAGACATTCGCTGGACTAATCCTCAATTCAGAAGGGTCCAAAAACGCAAGGAACAGGTGTTAGGAAAAATATATTAAGGGGAGGAATGGGTTAAATACTGGAGGGATGTATCTGGCACGTCAGGTGGCCAGTGGGGAAGAAAGGTGGAGTTTCAATGTTGTAGTTCTACAATGAAACTTTTTTCAGTTTGCCTCCTGAGTGAGTAAGTTTATTCTGTGTTATTTTGTAGTCATTCCTGCTGTTTTTGAATCATGCTGTAAGTACATAAATCTTGGGAGATGGAGGAGGCTTGAAGGAATGCATATGGAATGTAATTAAGAGACATAACGGGAGAAAGGAATGTGCCAGTCTGTGTTGCATTTTGAATACGGAAGTGAAGAGAATAAAAATGGAGTTTCTTTGTTTATGAAATACTGCATTCAGTAAGTGTTATTTTTTAATAACTAAAGTTCTACCAGAAACCAGAACACTGTATGCCAAACAATGTCGGTTGACGGGCCTCAGGGAAGGGCCTTCTCTGTGGCAGCTCCATTGCTTTGGAACCGACTGCCTCCAGAGATCCATATTATCCCCACACTACTGGTCTTCAGGAAAGTCGTCAAGACCTGGCTTTTCCGGCAGGCATGGGACCATGAATGAGTGACTGTATGTATGGCTTTTTAGGATTAAAATGCATTTTATGCTGTTTTTGTATTTATTGCTCTTGTTTGTTTTATATTGTTGGCATTTATTCTCATTACTGTAAGCCAGGGGTGGGCTGCTGCCCGGATGGGGGGGCACAGTGGGGTACCAAATATGGAGCTCCACCCCAGAGCACCCAATTTGCACTGAAAGATGTTGAAAGAAAATGCAGGGCATCCCGTTTGCCCAGGTTCGTCTGGTGCACCAGTTGGACCGGGAGTCACTGCTCACAGTCAATCATGCCCTCATCACCTCGAGGTTCGACTACTGTAACGCTCTCTACATGGGATTACCATTGAAAAGTGTTCAGAAACTTCAGATCGTGCAGAATGCAGCTGCAAGAGCAATCATGGGCCTCCCCAGATATGCCCATATCTCATCAACATTCCGCAGCCTGTATTGGTTGCTGATCAGTTTCCAGTCACAATTCAAAGTGTTGGTTATGACCCATAAAGCTCTACGTGGCATCGGACCAGAATACCTTCGGGACCACCTTCTGCCGCACGAATCCCAGTGACCGGTTAGGTCCCACAGAGTTGGCCTTCTACAGGTCCTGTCGACTAAGCAATGTCTTCTGGCAGGACCAAGGGGAAGAACCTGCTCTGTGGTGGCCCTGGACCTCTGGAATCAACTCCCCCCAGAGATTAGAACTGCCCCCACCCTCCTTGCCTTTCGCAAGCTCCTAAAAACCCACCTATGTCGCCAGGCTTGGGGAAGTTGATATTCTCCATAGCTAGTATGATTTATGTATAGTTTGTTTGGGTTGTGTGATTAAGGGTTTTAATCTGTTTTTAATATTGGATTTGTACATTGTGTATTGTGTTGTGAGCTGCCCTGAGTCTTCGAAGATGGATGGCGTACAAATCTAATAAATTATTATTATTATTAATTATTATTATCCTGCAAAAGCCATGCCCGCATTGTGGTAGTTAAAATTTTGGTAGCCCTTCACTTCTGTAACCTGCCCAGAGTCCTATTGGAGTTGGGTGACAGATAAATCCAATTAAATAAATAAAATAATTAATTAATTAAAAGGTTGTGGCATTAGGAAGGTTGAGAACCACTGTCTTAGAAGAAAGGAGAAACAGATAATGGTGAGGAAGCAAGCAAGGTTACTTAGCTAAGGTGAGTATCTGTCAGAGAAACAAGGAAAAATAAAACTAGAATGTGTATCTGGAATGAATCCTAGGAAATGGTGTTCTGCCGGCTTATGACACAAGCCTTCAATTAAAGGTAAAAGTAGCCAAAACAGACACACACATGGGAAAATGCAGCAATATAAGAAAAATAGAAGCAAAACTCCCTTTTTAAATTCAAAGGGATTTCTTGTAAAAACAAAACACACTGAATGTGATGATATAACAAAGACAATAAAAACTCCAGTCAATTAACCAGTAACTGTGAAATTCGTCACAGCCGCTACTCTTCAGACGTTGTAAAACTCACTATGATTTATGGTCAAAGTCCTTAAATCCAAACAGAGTCCTGAGAACAATCCTGAACGGCAAGTCAAGGTCCACAAGTATGATCAGATAATCTTCCACACTGCGAGGCCGGCATGCTGCCCATTTAACAGCAGTCCTAATTACTTGAACCCCACTCAACCACAGGTGGACACTCTTATTGCCTGTAACCACAACAAATGGTAGTCATTTATGATAGTTGACAATTTCTCTGTAAGCAGGAAAGGTACCTCAGAATTTATAGCTACTCAGAACTTAAATTCTTCATGTTCTCCTTATAGCCTGGCCCTCTCTGATAAATCAGCTTGAATTTCTTCTTATCTCTTCCCTTCACGTTCTCTGTTGGAGACAGGTCCATGTTTACATTCTCAGCATTCCTGAGCTCCCTTTCAAATTACATCTACCAAACTAGACTGTTACACATTAACAGAGTTGGATGGAACATTTCTCACACACACACACACCAATAAATTTTATTTGTTTTTGGTCTTTCAACATCTCACATCGTGAACATTTGCTTTCTGAGTTTCACACATCCATACAATATTCCTAACAATTTTTTTTTTGTTTTTTAAAATAATGACAATCCATTATAATTTCAATTTCAATAAATCTTTCTCGTTTCTTTTCCTCTTAATATCTGTCTTTAGTCTTTTTCCCTCTTATTGTATCTCTATTTTAATTCCTGCAAACAAAGATGTGGTCATTTCCCAACTTATGTATTTCTAATATCAGAATGTTTTACTTCACCTATTTCCTAAACATTAATCAAAAACCAATTCATAATTTTCTTTATCCACTTTTCCGCATTATTACTTTTCCTTTGCAAAATATATTTCAAAATTACATATTTCAATCGTTATATTTTCTTCTATTTTTCAATCTTCATCCTTTTTTATGTTATTTTATAACTTCATTCTACATGTTATTCATATTTATATTTTATCCCTATTACAATGAACAATTTATTCATACTTATGTAATACTAGTAAACCGATTAAACATACACATTAACACTATAATTCTTATCTATTATATCCCAACACATATAACTTCATTTCTACAAGCTTCTTTGAGTTTACTTTGTTTGTTTGTTTGATTGATTTTTATGCCGCCCTTCTCCTTAGACTCAGGGTGGCTTACAACATGTTAGCAATATAACTTTTTAACAGAGCCAGCATGTTGCCCCCACAATCCGGGTTCTTATTTTACCCACCTTGGAAGGATGGAAGGTTGAGTCAACTTTGATCCGGTGATGAGATTTGAACCGCTGACCTACAGATCTACAGTCAGCTTCAGTGGTCTGCAGTACAGCATTCTACCTGCTGCGCCACCCCGGATCTTTAAGTTTGTTTAAGTTTAAGATACTTTAAGTTTGTATCTGTTGTGTGCTTGTGTGTTGTTGTGGTTAAAGCTGAAGTAGTCGTTGACAGAACCATATCTTTTTAAAAATCAGTTTCCATCCATTATTCCTTGTCTGCCTTGGAAAATAGCTTCACCCCCTCCTCTCTGTGGCAGCCCCACAAATATTGGAAGAATGCTCTCATGTTTGCCCTGGTCCCTCTATTCACTAGACTAGCCATGCCCAGTTCCTGTAACCGTTCTTCGTAGACTGTAATCTTCTAGCCATTAACTGAGCCCTGATTCCAGGAAAGGACTCAGGAGAAGCATTTTTTTCTGGCACTTGACTTTAATCAAAACACATACCATTGTTCTATTCCACTTTACCTGGTGTTGTTTTGATGGTTTAATAAGAATGTATGTCACCGTGGAACAGCAATTTTGTTGTCTTAAATCTGTGACTTGTTTTCAACCAACCTTTGGCCTCTGGATCCAAAAATAACCACAGTTTTTGTCTATTACGTAACTTTTTAAGCTAGGGGGTACCCTCAAAAGTCATACAAATTGTGCATATAAAGGAAAGGAAAGTAAAAACTTACCAAATATACTGTTTACAAAGAATACTTTTATTCATACAAGGGCTATAAATAATAGTTACTGAAAGTTAAATTGTGTTCATACAAATAGTTATTTTTTATCGAATGGTAATTATACATATTAAGGTAAACATTTTCACTTTATAGCTTTTTCTGGAGTGTTTAATCTGTGGACATTCTCGCTTGATGCTCCAACAATAGTCAGCCATCACATGTACATCCCATCTACCTTGATACTGTGCCTCCATCACCTTCTAATCTTGGTGGAATCGCTCATCCTGCTCATCACTGACTGCACCAAGATTTTCCGGGAAGTTAGCAAGATGGCTATGTAAAAGAATGCAATTTGATGTTCATGTTGCCTAATTAACTATATTATATGTATATAAGGTGTAGAGAAAAAAAATTGACACGGTAGAAGAAAACTAACTTCAGTTTTGAAACCAGCACCCTTATGTCATTAACTATAAAAAAAGCTCAAAAATCAAACTCAACAGAATTTGTGTTACAAATTGTTCCACAGTGTTGTTATTATTATTGCAAGGAATGAGCCCTAGTATCATCTGCAATTCATCTCATTCTCCTTATTTCCTCCCTTCTAGATACACCAAGTTGAAAACTGCCACCAACATCTATATCTTCAACTTAGCCCTGGCAGATGCCTTGGCCACCAGTACTCTGCCTTTCCAGAGTGCTAAGTATCTGATGGAGACCTGGCCTTTTGGAGAACTGCTTTGCAAAGTCGTCCTCTCCATTGACTACTACAATATGTTCACCAGCATCTTCACCCTCACAATGATGAGCGTAGACCGGTACATTGCCGTCTGCCATCCGGTCAAAGCCTTGGATTTCCGGACCCCGGCTAAAGCAAAGTTAATCAATGTTTGCATCTGGGTTCTCTCCTCTGTGGTGGGAGTGCCTATCATGGTTATGGCTGTCACTAAATCGCAAGGCAAGTGGTCTGCCATTCAATTCCACTCACTTCCCCAAAGATCAATGGTGAAATCCAATTTTTTTTACTATCGGTTCTGTGGGACTGGCTTGGTGGGCATGATGTGGCTTGGTGGGTGTGGCAAGAGAATACTGCAAAATATCCATTCTCTTTCTGCTCCTGGGGGAAGGATATTGCAAAACCTCCATTACCACCCCATTCCAGGGAAAGGATACTGCAAATTTTCCATTCCTATTGCACTCTGGGGCCAGTCAGAGGTGATATTTGCTGGTTCTCCAAACTACCATATTTTTCAGTGTATAAGATGTACCTTTTTCCTCCCTAAAAGAGGCTGATAATTAGGGTGTGTCTTATACTCTGAATGTAGGGTTTTTCAGCCCTAACTAGCTGCTAACAATCTTCCCAGCTCTTACCTTGCAGGCTCTTTCATTGTTTCTCACTGCGAAAATGTTTTCCAAGCCCTACGTCTTTGCAGGGTTTTTTATTATGTTTCTATGTTTTTCATTACTCTAACTTGCTCTGAGTAAGTTTCTTTCCAGCTCTAACCAGGTGCTAATGATGTTTCCAGCTCTTACCCGCTTGCAAGCTCTTTCACTGTTACTTTCTGCAAAGAAGAATGTTTTCCAAGATCTAAGTCTTTGCAGGGTTTTTTCCACTGCTCTACTTGCTCAGACTGTTTCTTTCCAGGTGCTAATGATGTTCCTAGCTCTTACTGGCTTGCAAGCTCTTTCATTGTTACTCTCTCAGAATAGATTTTTAAGCTCTTAACCAGGGGATAAAATAATGTGCTGAAGCTGACCAGACTAAGGACACTAGCCAGATGAATACCTTGTAAGTAGATTCTTTCCCCTATTTTTCTCCCCCAAAACTAAGGTGCGTATTATATTCCGGTGCGTCTTATGCTCCAAAAAATACGGTACTCAAAATTTGCACTACCGGTTCTCCAAACTATTCAAAATTTCAGAATCTGCTGAATTTGACCCCTACTGAAGACCCCCCAGTCTGGGAAATTTATTTATTTATTTTTATTTATTTATTGGATTTGTATGCCGCCCCTTTCCAGAGACTCGGGGCGGCTAACAGCGACAATAAAACAGTGTACAATAGTAATTTGGTATTGATGATTAAAAATCAATTAATATAAAAAAATGATCAAGCTGTGATTCCCATTGCTAAATTGACACAAACTTTTGGAGTGCAAGGATTTTTTCTGTCCTTTAGTAGCAAAGGAACTTCCATTCTATGAGCCTCGGTGGCGCAGTAGTTAGAGTGCAGTACTGCAGGCTACTTCTGTCAACTGCTGGCTGCCTGCAATTTGGCAGTTTGCATTTCACCTGGCTGAGTTATGGTCCTCCGTTTGTTCTTCTCTCATGTTCGTATTCTTCTTTCTTTTATGCAGGTGGCATTACAATCTGTCTCCTCCAGTTTCCTGAACCTCAAATTTACTGGGATACGGTTACCAAGATCTGTGTTTTTATCTTCGCTTTCTTGGTTCCCATCTTGGTCATCACCATCTGCTATGGGCTTATGATTCTCCGCTTGAAGAATGTCCGTCTCCTCTCAGGTTCCAAGGAGAAGGACCGTAATCTGCGCCGTATTACACGCATGGTGCTCATCGTGGTAGCAGCCTTCATCATCTGCTGGACTCCCATCCAGATCTTTGTCATTATTTGGACTCTAGTTGGCATTGACAAGAAGAACCCTTATGTCATGGCCAGCCTGCATTTTTGCATCGCCCTGGGCTACACTAATAGCAGCCTCAACCCTGTCCTTTACGCTTTCTTGGATGAGAACTTCAAGAGATGTTTTAGGGAGTTCTGCCTCCCATTCCGATCACGGATGGAGCAGAACAGCTTTAGCCGGACTCGGAATAGCACCCGAGAACGTGTTTCTACCTGCACTCCATCTGAAGTTCTTCACAAGTCAGCATGACTAGACATGGACAGCCACAAAAGAGGTTTCAGCAGAGGAAGCAGAGCAGGAGAACTGCATTCTGAAGTCACCCAGGTCACCACCACAGAATTCTAACCTGAACCTCATGCAGAAGCCATTCAGGAAAAGACATCATCACAAATGATATATTTAGGACATCACTCTCCAAGCTGATGTACTGGGACTGCAGTTCTCCAAACTCTTATTAAGCACTTTCAACATATCTGGAGGACCAAATATTTTGGGAAAGACACACTAGGTCCACCACCAACCCCATTCGACCTATAATAAGCCAAATTTCTGTTCTGCGAAATGGACTCTGTTTGTCAATTTTTTATATAGCTGCAAATTTCTTAAGGAAATCTTTTCTTTTTTTTGGAATGAAGTCGCAAAGAGGCATTCAATGAATGCTGTGTATGCATGCCCACTCATGTCCATATGTATATATACATTTATGGATTTCTGAAATCAATTCCTTCAAATGGTTTGAAGAACTCACAGCATTCGTTTCGGCTTCCTCCCTTCTTTCATTAGTTACATGCATTTGACAAACCAGTATCAGAATCCTCTTTCACAGTTGTGATGGTTCAATGGAAGCATCCCAAAGTTGCTAAATGGGATATTCTTTTAAAAAACCCATGCATTTTAATACCAAACTTTCCAATGGCTACAAAATTGTTATCTGTTCAAAGAAAGAAAGAAAAATAGCCTTTGGTTTGTAAAGTTGGAGCACTCAAATCTTTGCCTATGTAGCAACCAGGAAAGCAATGAATTGAAGATAGAAAATTCTGCAATGAGTGACTTAATCTCTATGTAATTAGTGTTATTTGGCAGTGCAGGTTAGATTCTTGTGGATTTCATGCCTCATTCAGTGGTGTTCCTTCTATATTGCTTCTCAAAAGATCAGGAACCGAGGTCGCATAAGAAGAATTGGTTTCCTGATTCCAGAGAACTATGAACTCTAAATGGAAAGAGATTGAACATTGGAAACCAACAACGAACATTTTAGCCCAGGTTTCTCCATGATTCATGGCAAATTTCCTATTTGCAGAGTCTCAATTTCCTCACCATTCCACACTGTCACAAAGCGACATAAATAGCGGAGAGTCCAAATTCCAACCAGAGTCTCGAGCAGCATGAAATCCTCCCTTGTAAACACGTCTTGGGTGTTTTCCTGACTGTTCGATTCTATATACCCTCCAAAAGAGTCTACAATACATTGGGTACCTCCTCTGCTCAGGAACTCTTATCGTGAAACAAAGATGTAACTTGATTGTTCCTCATTGTAGATATGAACCTGTGATCAGTACTCCAGTCTGAGATTGCATGAGGCAGAGCTGAAAGATTGCCAATGAATTTCTGTTCTGCTTGACAATGTCCTGGAAGAATTTTGTTGGCCACTGTAAAAGCAGAATGCTGGACTGTATAGGCCAGGAGTAGTGATGGGCGAACCCAACGAAGTTTGGGTTTGACAGATTCAGGTGAACTTTGCAAAAAATTCAGGTGATGTCACCGAACCCCGAACCAAATTCTGAACTTTTAAAAATAGAGCCGCGGAAGGCAGCCCTGTGGTTGCCCACAAATTAAATTTGCAGGAGGATGAACGGGGACACAGAGTAGCGGGAGGAGGCAACAGCAGCTGCCCACCAGATTTTGCACAGCAATCCGATATGCGGCAGGCATCACCTTTCTCACAGTAATCCCCTGTGGTTGACCCACAATTACATTTAGAGAGAGCACTAGTGGCTTTGTCTTGCGTAGAAAAGGAAAGGCAGAGAAAGAAGGTGGTCCTGTGGTTGACCCAAAATTACATTTTTAGAGCACACTAGTGGCTTTGTCTTGCGTAAAACAGGAAAGGCAGAGAAAGAAGGCGGCCCTGCGGTTGCCCACAAATTAAATTTACAGAGAGTGATAGAGGCTTCAGATTACACAGAAGAAGGAAAGGCAGAGAAAGAAGGTGGCCCTGTGGCTGCCCACAAATTAAATTTGCAAGAGGGTGAACAGGGGGATGCAGAGTAGCAGGAGGATGGAACAGCAGCCACCCACCAGATTTTGCACAGCAATCCTGTATGATTGGAGGGCGTGCGCTATGTGGCGCGCTGGGTCACTGGCCACTGTGGGCAGTAGTAACAGCAGACTGAACACTGAGGGTTTTCGGTCCATTAGTGATCTAGCACCTCGTCATCACCCATGGTATCTTCTTCCACTGACTCCTCCCCGCTAGCCTTACTCTCAGACTCTACATTGCAGTAAGCTGCAGGATCAGTGATCTGGGTCTCATCATCCTTCCCAGATGATGCCCTGGACACCGTGTTTGTAAAACCCAAACCAGACCATCACATCACATTAATATAAGTCTGCATATCTCAGATTTACAAACAGTGACAGTTCTGGGAGGGGACATAGTTTATGCTTTATTGGAGTTGTATGCCGCCCCTCTACGAAGACTCTGAAGGCTTTAGATTACACAGGAAAAGGAAAGGCAGAGATAGAAGGTGTCCCTGTGGTTGACCCCAAATTACATTTGGAGAGTGCACTAGTGGCTTTGTCTTGCGTAGAAAAAGGAAAGGCAGAGAAAGAAGGTGGTCCTGTGGTTGACCCAAAAGTACATTACAGGCTCTCAGAACAAATCTGTGCAAAAAATAGGTTTATTGAACACAAACTTTAGTCAAACACAAACTATACCCAAACTTTCACCATAAAAATATAACTGACTATATATGTACATACATAACATGAATTTTACAACTGTGAGGGTGGTGTTGGTGGTGTTGGTGGTAGCGAACACTTTAACCACTCACTCAGGTGGTGGCACAGCAACGTCCTCTGTGAACCATGCCTGGTTCATTTTAAGAAATTTATTTATTTTATTTTATTTATTGGATTTGTATGCCGCCCCTCTCCGTAGACTCGGGGTGGCTAACAACAGTAACAAAAAACAGCATGTCAGTATGTCAACGTTGACTGTGGATAGGCGGATCCTTCTGTCAGTGATGACCCCTCCTGCGGTGCTGAACACACGCTCTGACAGGATGCTTGCTGCAGGGCAGGCCAGCGTGTTCAATTTTCCTACCCAAAAATTGAAGTTGGTGGAGGCATCGCTAAGAACCATCATGTGCGTGGACAGGTATGCATCCACCATGCGGATCACGTGATGCCTTCTGCTATGGGACATCACATCTGAGGGTGGTGCATCTGTGTGGATGTCGAACAAGGTCTCATACATATTTCCAACATCTTCCAATGACCACCCCCCTGCGGTGCTGCCAGTGTCCCTGCTGCGTTGCTGACTGCGTCCTACTCCTACTCCGCATGCCACCACGGGGCACTCCAATTGCTGTGGGAACTCTTCCAATAGTGCGTCCACGAGCGCACGCTTGTACTCGCGTATTCTGTGCTCCCGCTTGGGCGCTGGCATGAAGGAGGTGATGTGGTCCTTATAACGGGGATCCAGCAAGGCGGCCACCCAGTAACTGGCCGAGTTGAGGATGTGGGCTAACCTGGGGTCATTAGGCAGGCACTGGAGCATGTAGTGGCTCATGTGAGCCAGGCTGCCCTGAGTCAAGGCAATGTTTTCAGCAACAGGTCTCTCCTCTTCCTCCTCCTCTTCCTCCTGCTCCCCCCCCAGTCACGCTCCATTGGTCCCCGTGAGCTGCAATGGGGGCCGCCCTGCTGCAAATCCTCCTCCTCCTCCTGCCCCAAAACTCTACACTGGCTGGACAGCAGAGTACCTGTCTGCTGTTGGCACAGCCCCCCACCGTGTGAGACATGGATTTGCTGGGAAAATGGGCCTTCCTCTGCCTGCTCCTCCTGTTCCGCCTGCCGCTCTGTTTCCTCCTGTCACACATCCTGCATGGCCTGAAGGGTTTTTTCCAGTAGGCAAACCATGGGGATGGTAGCACTGATGACAGAATTGTCAATGCTGACCATATTAGTCACATACTGGAATACATTCAGGACGGAACAAATATCCGTCATGGAGGCCCACTCATTGGGGGTAAAGTGCTGTGGTCTGCACTTCTACTTGACTGGGGGTTATGAAACTGGTAATCCACTATTGCCTGCTGTTGCTCACACACCCTTTTAAGCATATGCAGCATGGAATTCCACCTGGTTGGCAAATCGCAGATGAGGCGGTGGGTGGGAAGGCCAAAGGTCCTCTGCAGGGAAGATAGGCGAGCAGCAGCAGGGTGGGGGCGTTGGCAGTGGCCGAGGCAGCCACAGCAGAAGAGGAAGACCCAGGCGTTTGAATACTTTTAAGGTATTGTTCCCACTGAAGGTCATGTTTTGAAATCAGGTGCCTGGTCATGCAGCTGGTGCTGAGATTATTAAGATCTCTCCCTCACTTCAGGGACTGGTGGCAGAGATTGCAAACGACTTTTTTCTTGTCTTCTGCTAACTGCTTGAAAAAATGCCATGCTGGTGAGATTCTTTGTGACATGAGGCATGCTTGGCCTCTGGACACAGTGGGCAGTAGTACCAGCAGACTGAGCGCTGAGGGTTTGCAGCCTTCTCCCTCCGCTTCTGCTGGCTGCCTGGGGCTGTGGGACTACCACAGCTTCTTCCTCCTCTGAACTCTGTCGGCCTTCGGTCCACTTGGGATCTAGTACCTCGCCATCTTCTTCCATCAACTCCTCCCTGCTAGCCTCCTTCTCAGACTCTACATTGCAGTAAGCTGCAGGAGTGGGGATCTGGGTCTCATCATCATCGATTGTGGTCTTCCCTGATGATGCCATGGACACCTCCTCTTTCTCCGGCAGAAGCTCCTGGCTATCTGGAAGCCCAAGGTCTGCAACTGCGGATTGGGCAGGTGGATGTCCCATGGCATCCCAGTTGCACGTTTCAGAGAACAGCATTAAAGACTCCGCTGCTTCTGGGTGAGACAGCCTTGCTGCTTTGGAGGGGGGTGATGACTCAGGCAGTGAACACGCAGATCTGGTGGAGTGTGTAGAAGGCAATAACAAGGAAAAGGTAGCGCTGCATGCCATGTCATCTCCAACTTCTTCTTGCATCAAACCCAGGCGCCTTCTTGCACCAGAGGAAGGGGTAGGAGACGCAGGTGTTACACGTCTTCTACCTGCCCCTGCAGCACTAGCTCCATCACCATCACCACCACCACCACAAGCAGCATGGCCATGTCCCTTTTTCACGGCTTTCTTCATATTTGAAGGTTTGCAGTGACACTGGTCCAAGGAACAGATGAAGGTGCGGCATTCAGGTGGAAGTAGAATTAGAGAAAAAATGCCTTGTAAAACTTAAATGCCCACACAGCAGTAGAGCCTTTGTATTAGACATAAAAACATCAAAACCACAGATACATAAAGTCGCTCCGTGTTTGACCCAAAATTAAATTTCAGAGAGCACTAGTGGCTTCAGATTAGATAGAAGAAAGAGATGCAGAGATAGGAATTGGCCCTTGTTTTACCCAAAAATAAATTGACAGAGCTCTAGTGGCCTTTTTATATATCGAAAAAAAGGAAATGCACAGAAAGAAATTGAAAGAAAGTGGCCCAGAGGGGGACCCAAAAGTACGAGTGCCACAAAGGAGAGGAGCTCAACTTATTCTCCAAAGTACCTGAGGGCAGGACAAGAAGCTACAAATGGAAACTAATCAAGGAGAGAACCAACCCAGAAATAAGGAGACATTTCCTGACAGTTAGAACAATTAATCCATGGAATGGCTTTCCTTTAGAGGTTGTGAGTGCTTTATCACTGCATATTGGCCATTCATTCATTTGAAATAGTACAGGGTCTGCTAATTGATCAGGGCATTGAATACCTTTAAGGTCCCTTCCAACTCTGTTTTTCTGTTACATGGCATTATAGAATAGAATATTGGTTTACTTGCATTAAAAAAAACAACAGATTGTTGTTTTGCAGGAAATGTTTCATCCATTCAGAACACATTGCTTGGAATAGAGATCAATGTGGAAAGACAAGGAAAGACTTTGCCAACATCTTGCAGCGGGGATGAAATAAAGGCAAAATGTTTCTGTTTTTTGTTGCCTGGAAAACTTTTAGGGTTCTTCCCATATGGATACATGGACTCAGTTTTAACTCTAAGATGTTATTATCATGTTTAAGGGCATTCGGGTCTACAACAAAGATTTTAGGCTGACATTTTTTAGACCAACACTGGGGAGGGCAGATGTCACATGTAACAGCAATAGGGATATGGGAGGAGTGAGAGAGAGAGATTGGCACCATGACACATTCTTTGTGCAGAGCTCAGATCGAAGAAGCCAGCATTCCTTTCCCCGGATTGGTACATGTGATGCACTTGTGGGTGTGGGGTTGTGGAAATGAACTTTAACCTAAATAAATACCGAAGTGAAATCCAGACATGGCTCTGATAATAAATGGAATTTTCTGTGTTTACATAGCAGTGGATTGGAATTTATTTCTCAGATGCTAGCTGGTTCACTGACAGCAGAGATGTTAGAGGACAAAGAGTCAACCAATAGCTATATTTCCTGTTTGTTTGTTTGTTTGTTTGTTTTGTTTCTCTATCTGCCTGCCTGCCTGTCTATCATCTATCAATCAATCAATCTATCTATCTATTTATGGGATTTATATGCCATCCCTATCCGAAGACTCGGGGCGGCTTACAAGATATAAAGAAACAATAACAATATCCTAAATCCAGTATTAAATTTAAATTAACTAGTCTAAAACAAATTCATTAAAAAATCAATCGCTCTCATTCTTGTTAGATAAAGGTTCCCCCACACATGTGTGCTAGTCATTTCTGTTTCCAGCTCTAGGGGGCAATGCTCATCTCCATTTCTAAGCCAAAGAACTAGCGCTGTCTGAAGACGTCTCTGTGGTCATGTGGCCAGCATGACTAAGCATCAAAGGTGCACCGAACATTGTTATCTACCCACCAAAGTAGTCCCTATTTTTCTACTTGGATTAATTACGTTGCTTCAAACTGCTAGGTTGGTGGAAGCTGGGACAAATAACAGGGAACTCACTCCGTTACATGGCGCTAGGGATTCAAACTGCTGAACTGTTAACCTTTCTGATTGATAAACATTCAGCATCTTAGCCACTGAGCCACCGCATCTCCTATTTTTGTTGTTACCACTACACAATTTACCTCTCTCTAGTCCGCCTCCTATTCTGAGTAGCTTGATGTTCTCCAGAAGAAAGAGACATGTGCCCTCCATCAAACCTGTGAAGATTGGGAAGAAGGACTGATGCTTGGGAATTGATCAGGTCATAATAAAGAAATATTTATGAATGAGTTTCAATTTTGGGGGGCAGAGGAAATGCGTATGAGAGTTCTAAAGAAAACTCATGATGATATGGCTAAGATGTAATGAATAATCTTTGAGTAATGCTAGAAAATGGCTTGTCAAGGAAGATGGGGACAAATCACATGGATACTGAACACTGGGGACATTCTAAAGCAAATAATAAAGCAATTGATACATAAGCACCTCAGAAACAATGCACTAATCATTACCTGCAGGATTAATCTGAAAGGTGGATAGTAGGACAATTAAGCAAAAACTATATTCAAAGAATATTCATGAACAATTCTCCCTGGTGAGGAAGATAACAAGTAGAGGCACTATTGTTTAAGATTCAGCCCAATCTCTGTTATTTAAAAAAAAAAATTAAAAATAATTTATATGAGGAAATAGAGGGAAAGTTTGCAGTGACACCTAATTGGGAGAAGAGAAACAACATTTAAGGGATTGTGAAGGGTTAGAAAAATGGGATAAACGTAATAGAGATAAATGCAAAGAAAATAATATGCATTTAAAAAGCAGAACTCAAATTCAAGGGACCAAAGAGGAAATAACTGGACCGGTGATGGAAGAAATAAGGGAGAATAATGGACTTAAATTGCAGGAAGGCATATTAGGAAAGGTGGATGGAGAGTAGCAGTTCAGCACTTGAAATCAATTACACAGAAAGGTCACTCTTTGATTGTACTTGAATAGAGGCCAGACCAAAAGTGTTACAGCGCCCTTTCAACAACATCCCTCTCCAATGTGGAATTTCCCCTTTTCATTTGGATTCCTATGCTGAATAGGTGTTGAAATAGAAGTCTTAAATTGCTCCTTTCAAATGAATGAATGAAGTGAATGGACGGAATGAATGAATGAATGGAGTAAATGAATTAAGAGAATTGAATGGAGTGAATGAATGGAGTGAATGAATGAAAATAAATGAACTGGATGAGTGGATGAAGTAAATGAATGAATGAATGGATAGATTGATTGACTGAATGAATGGACTGAATGAATGGAGAGAATGAGTGAATAAATGAATTAATACAAGAGGCAGGGGAGAGAATTCAAGCACATGAGGCCAATCGGAGAAGAAGGAAACCCCCGACGCCCAGCTGATTCCTTCCCGAGCACCCAACACCAAGTGGCCCCCCTCCACCCCTTCGGAACCCTTCAGTGACCCCTCTAGCAACCCGACACCCAGCTGCTTCTACTGAAGAGCCGCAGAGTCTCTGCAACCTTCCAGCAACCTCCCCAGAGCCCTGACGCCCAGCTGATCTGTCCTGAGAGCAGAGAGACCAGGCGGCTACCCCTGGAACCCTCGAATCGAGCCCCGCAGAGCCCCGATGCCCAGCTGATCCTCCCCAAGAACGGTGAGACCAGCTGCCTTCCCCCAGAACCTCCGGATTGAGCCCAGCAGAGCCCCAACACCCAGGTGATCCCTCCAAAGAGTAGCGAGGGCATTTGGATTCCCCCTGAGCCTCCAGATCAAGCCCTTCTCAGAGCCCCGACGCCCAGCCAATTACCCCCCTCAAAGCACCAAGGGATTCCCCTCCAGCCCCAATGCGAATCCTACTCACCCCAGGGAGCTGACTGGTCATGATTACGGGCAAACAGACCACGTGCCCGACCAAGGACTAAAGAGAACCTGGTAGAACCAACCAGAAACCCCCAGCCCCTACACAAACGAATCCTGAACTCACCAGTGCCCCCCAACCAAGCTACACATATACATGTCCCCCTAGAGGAAAGCGTGAGAGAAAGAAAAAAGAAAAGAAACAAGCAACAAATAACAACTAATTCAAGACAACTAACAGTAAACACACCAACAAAAGCATAAACATAACAAAAGCACAATATTAACACATTAAAAGCACCGATCTGGACACCACTAGACACAACTGGACACTGAACCCCAATCATGCTAAGTACACTAAAAGCAGAACTGCCATCACCACATTCTCCCTCACACACCCTGCAAACCTCCAAAACTTTACCTGCAACAAGTGCATACTAATCCAATTACTTGAAGAAAAATATGAAAACTTAGAGAAAAACCTAAGAACCCTGAAACATCAACATCAGTCAAGCAAAGCTGAACCAACTCCCCCAACATAGTAAATGACTGGACACACATAACCCAAAGAATAAAAAACAAACCAAATACAAAACCTCTACCAAATCCAACCCACTTCCTCTCAACCCCACTGCCTACAAGCAACAAGTACTCAGTACTCCTGGCAGAAGAAAATCAGCAATCATCTGACAAGGAACCACCAAGAACCAAGCACAACAAAACACCACCAAATGCCTCCACAACGAAATCTAACCCCACCCTCCCCAACCCAACCAAAAAGAAAAGAAGAGTACTAGTAATTGGAGACTCAATTCTCAGGAGAACTGAACCTGCCATCTGCAGACCAGACAATCAATCCAGAGAGATATGCTGCCTTCCTGGAGCCAAAATCTCTGACATAACGCAAAACCTTACCAAAATATTAAAGCCCTCTGACTACTACCCCCTACTGGTGATCCATGCGGGAACAAACGACAGAGGAAAAGACATGACTCAAATAATGAAAGACTACGACCACTTGGGCAACACAGCCAAAAGGATAGGTACACAAGTTGTTTTTTCTTCCATTCTACCCACAAGAGGACGACACCCGGCCAGAGAACACAAAATCCCACAAATAAACCACTGGCTAAGGAGATGGTGTCGCCAAAAGAACTTTGGTTTCCTTGACCATGGCATACAATATCTCCAAGAAGGGCTTCTAGCAAGAGATGGGCTACACCTCACTAGGGCTGGGAAGAACCTCCTAGGAAATCGATTAGCCCAACTTATCAGGAGGGCTTTAAACTAGACCTGAGAGGGGAGGGTGACCAAACTAAAAGATTGAACAATGAACAAAACAAGGAAGGGGAACAAATCAAACCTACAAATAAATCAGAGAATAAAAAATGCCCACCCAGAATCAGACACAAACACCTAAAATGCCTGTACACAAACGCACAAAGCCTGGGGAACAAACAGGACGAACTGGAATTACTAATACACAAGGGGTAATACGATCTAATAGGAATTACAGAAACCTGGTGGAATGAAACACATGACTGGAACACGCAGGTAAAGGGCTACAATCTCTTCAAGAAAAACAGGTCAAACAAGAAAGGAGGTGGAGTTGCACTTTACATAAAAGACCACTACACTGCCACAGAACTATATCCAACCAAAGAAGATAACCCCCTAGAAATCATATGGGTTAGTATAAAAGAAAAGAAGTGCAACACTACAATTGGAGTATACTACAGACCACCAAACCAAACAGATACAATGGACAACCTCTTTACAAGCCAACTAACAGAAATGTGCAATAAATACAGCACAACAATAATGGGAGACTTTAACTACCCCGACATTAACTGGAAAACAAACTCAGCACCAAGTGGAAAGTCTGACAGATTTCTCACCAGTCTCGCTGATAACTTTCTAACCGAAAAAGTGGAAGCAGGAACCAGAGGGACTGCAATACTCAACCTAATAATAACAAACAGGGAAGAAATGATAGAGGGAATTGAAGAAGAAGGGACACTGGGTGAGAGTGACCATGTCATCCTCAAATTCAACATATTACAATCACCAACTGCTGTACCCAACACCACGAGAGTCCCAGACTTCAGAAAAGCAGACTTTAACAAGCTCAGAGCAAACCTGGAAAAAAAAACCTGGAAGGAACTTCTAAAGGGTAAAACCACACAGGAAGCCTGGGAGGCCCTAAAAAAACAGTATCATAGATGCCCAATACAATACAATCCCCATGAAAAAGAAAACCAAGAAAACCAAAATGAAACCAGCTTGGCTAAACAAAGAACTCACAGACAACATAAAAGGAAAAAAAAGCCAAATACAAAAAATGGAAAGGACTCATAACCAAAGCGAAATATCAGTAAACAGCCAAAACCAGCAAACAAAAAATAAAAACAGCAAAGGCCCAACACGAACAATACCTTGCAACGAAAGTCAAAGACAACAAAAAAAGTTTCTTCCAGCACATGAACAATAAGAAGAAAATCAAGGAAACAATCACTACACTAAAAAACGAAGACGGTAATGAAATCACAGACAACAGAGACAAAGCATAGCTGCTCAACACCTACTTTGCATCAGTGTTCACACAAAATGAGACCACCTACCAACCAACCTGCAAGTCTGCAACAAATAGCCCCGGAACTGAACTCAACATAGACAAAAACACAATAAGGGAGCTCAACAAGTACAAATCACCAGGGCCAGACGGACTTCACCCCAGAGTCCTAAAAGAACTGGCAGACACCATCGTGGAACCACTTCTCCTCATCTACCAAAAATCCTGGACCACTGGAGACCTTCCGGAAGACTGGAAACGAGCTGACGTAGTCCCCATCCACAAAAAAGGTAAAAAGACTGACCCAGGCAACTACAGACCAATCAGTCTGACTTCTATACCTGGAAAAATACTGGAGAAAATAATTTAAAAACAACTTTGCCACTACCTAGAAACAAACAACATTATATCCAACAGCCAGCATGGGTTTGTCAGAAACAAATCATGCCAAACCAACCTCATATCATTTTTTAACACCATAACCAAATCAGTGGACCAACACAACGCAGTAGACCTCATATACTTGGACTTCAGCAAAGCTTTTGATAAAGTTGACCACAATCGCTTAATCCACAAATTTAAAAAAACGGGGTAGGTTACAACACATGCAGATGGATAAACAGTTGGCTGACCAACCGCACGCAACGAGTTGTCCTCAACGGTTCCAAATCCACATGGAAGAAGGTAGGCAGTGGGGTACCACAGGGTTCCATCCTGGGCCCTGTACTCTTCAATATTTTCATCAATGACCTCGACAAGGGAGTAGAAGGGGAACTAATCAAATTTGCAGATGACACCAAGCTGGCGGGGATAGCCAACACCCTAGAGGACAGGCTCAAAATACATAAAGATCTAGACAGATTAACACTATGGGCCCACAATAACAACATGATGTTCAATGTCAACAAGAGCAAAGTCCTTCACCTTGGTAAAAAAAAAAACTAGACACACATACAGCCTGGGAGAAACCCCACTTAGCAGTAGTGACTGCGAAAGAGATCAGGGAGTCTTGGTGGATAATCAACTAAACATGAGCCAGCAATGTGCAGCAGCGGCCAAAAAAGCCAACACTATCCTAAGCTGCACCAACAGGGGGATACACTCCAAGACCAGGCAAGTATTAATACCTCTCTATTACACCCTGGTCAGACCACATCTGGAGTACTGCATCCAGTTCTGGTCACCACACTTCAAAAGAAACATTGAAACTCTGGAGAAGGTGCAGAAAAGAGCAACCAAAATTATTAGGGGACTTGAAACCAAGACTTAGGAAGAGAGACTGCGGGAACTGGACATGGATAGCCTAGAGAAAAGAAGGGCCAGAGGGGATATGATAGCTGTATACAGGTATATGAGGGGTTGTCACAGAGAGGAGGGGGTCACTCTATTCTCCAGAGCACCAGAGGGCCGGACGAGGAACAACAGCTGGAAGCTGACCAAGGAGAGATTCAACCTAGAAGTAAGGAAGAACTTCCTGATGGTCAGAGCGATCAACCAGTGGAACAACCTGCCTGCGGAGGTTGTGAACTCCCCAACTCTGGACACTTTCAAGAAGAGATTGGACTGTCATTTGGCTGAGGTGCTGTAGGATTCCTGCACAGGCAGGGGGTTGGACTTGATGACCTGCATGGTCCCTTTCAACTCTAACAATAAATAAATAAATAAATAAATAAATAAATAAATAAATAAATAAATAAATAAATAAATAAATAAATAAATAAATAAATAAATAAATAAATAAATAAATAAATAAATAAATAAATAAATAAATAAATAAATAAAAATGCTTGGGGAGGTGTTGAAAGAAGCTGGCTACTTACTGAGAAGTATTTATTTTTATTTATTTATTTGTCAAACATGTATGGGATAGTATAAACTATCTAGAGAAGCGATGGAGGAAGAGTAAGTCCGAATCCAATCAAACACTTGTAAGAGCTCATATTAAGACTTACAAAGTGGCGCTCAAGGCGGCAAGATGCACGTATCATGTCGCCTTGATTGCATCAGCGGAATCCTGCCCGGTCGCTCTGTTTAGGGTAACCCGCTCCCTTCTTAACCAGGGGGGAGTTGGGGAGCCCTTGCAGAGTAGTGCCGAGGATTTTAACATGTTTTTCACTGATAAAATTGCTCGGATCCAAGCAGACCTTGACTCCAATTGTAAAACAGAGTCGACTGACAACGAGTCAGTCGAGGTGACTGGGGCTAAACGTCTTTGTCCATCTGTCTGGGGGGAGTTTGACTTGGTGACACCTGATGAAGTGGACAAGGCCATTGGAGGTGTGAGTTCCGCCACTTGTCTACTGGATCCGTGTCCCTCTTGGTTGGTTTCCTTGGGGAGGGTGTTCTTTCTGGCCCTTTATGCGCCCCCTCCTCAATAAGCCTTCGCTGGATCCAGCCGTGCTCAATAACTATCGTACAGTCTCCAACCTTCCCTTTATGGGGAAGGTTGTTGAGAAGGTGGTGGCGCTTCAAATCCAGCGGTCCTTGGAAAAAGCCAATTATTTAGGTCCTCAGCAGTCTGGATTTAGGCCCGGCTACAGCACAGAAACTGCTTTGTTCGCGCCGATGGATGATCTCTGGTGGGCCCGGGACAGGGGCTTGTCCTCTGTCCTGGTGCTTCTTGACCTCTCAGCGGCTTTCGATACCATCGACCATGGTATCCTTCTGCACCGGCTGGAGGGGTTGGGAGTGGGAGGCACTGTTCTTCAGTGGTTCTCCTCCTATCTGTCCAGTTGGTCACAGTCGGTGTTAGTAGGTCAGAGGTCGACCTCTAGGACTCTCCGTTGTGAGGTGCCTCAGGGGTCAGTCCTCTCCCCCCTGCTATTTAATATCTACCGCTGGGTGAGATCATCCAAGGGCTTGGGGTGAGGTATCATCAATATGCCGATAATACCCAGCTATACATCTCCACCCCATGTCCAGTCAACGAAGCAGTGGAAGTGATGTGCCGGTGCCTGAAGGCTGTTGGGGCCTGGATGGATGTCAACAAACTCAACCTCAACCCAGACAAGACGGAGTGGCTGTGGGTCTTGCCTCCCAAGGACAATTCCATCTGTCCGTCCATTACCCTGGGGGGAGAATCATTGATCCCCTCAGAGAGAGTTCGCAACTTGGGCATCCTCCTCGATCCACAGCTCACATTAGAGAAACATCTTTCAGCTGTGGCGAGGGGGGCATTCGCCCAGGTTCGCCTGGTGCACCAGTTGTGACCCTATTTGGACTGGGAGTCACTGCTCACAGTCACTCATGCCCTCATCACCTCGAGGCTCGACTACTGTAACGCTCTCTACATGGGGCTACCTTTGAAAAGTGTTCGGAAACTTCAGATTGTGCAGAATGCAGCTGCAAGAGCAATCATGGGCTTTCCCAAATAGGCCCATGTTACACCAACACTCCGCAGTCTGCATTGGTTGCCGATCAGTTTCCGGTCACAATTCAAAGTGTTGGTTATGACCTATAAAGCCCTTCATGGCACCAGACCAGATTATCTCAGGGACCGCCTTCTGGTGCACGAATCCCAGCGATCAGTTTGGTCCCACAGAGTGGGTCTTCTCTGGGTCCCGTCAACTAAACAATGCCGCTTGGCGGGACGCAGGGGAAGAGCCTTCACTGTGGCGGCCCCGGCCCTCTGGAACCAACTCCCCCCAGAGATTAGAATTGCCCCCACCCTCCTTGCCTTTTGGAAGCTACTTAAAACCCACCTCTGCTGCCAGGCATGGGGGAATTGAGATTCCCTTTCCCCCTAGGCCTTTACAATTTTATGCATGGTATGTCTGTATGTATGTTTGGTTTTTTATATTAATGGGCTTTTAATCGTTTTTAGTATTGGATTATTATTGTACGCTGTTTTATGATTGCTGTTAGCCACTCCGAGTCTTCGGAGAGGGGCGGCATATAAATCCAATAAATAAATAAATAAATAAACTATCATAACATAACATAAGTAAAAACCAATGATACAAGAGCACAATAGCACAGTAGGATAGGGCCGGTAGGCACAATGGTGCGCTTATACATGCCCCTTACAGACCTCTTGGGAATGAGGTTGACTGTAGACAATCTAAGGTTAAAGTTTTTGGGGTTTGGGGAAGAAACCACAGAGTCAGGTAGTGCATTTCAGGCATTGATCACTCTATTGCTGAAGTCATATTTTCTGCAGTCAAGTTTAGAGCATTTACATTTAGTTTGAATCTATTACATGCTCGTGTACTGCTGTGGTTGAAGGTGAAGTAGTCATTAACAGGAAGGATATTTTGGTATATGATTTTATGAACTACATTTTGATAAGATACGAGCTGACTTAATTGTAAATTGTCTAATCCCAATATTTTGTAGAATAAGATATTGTGTTGTTGAAATCAGCCAAACTCCTCACTTTAAAACCCAAGAATGAACCAATTTCTCAGTTCTTTAACTGAGGTGGCCAAACTGGGCAGGAAAGTTATTTTGCCTCAGCCTGGTTTTGCTTGGAACACAATCTGACTTCTTCTCAGAGATGAAAACCGCAAGCCTAGTCAACTGATTCAATGGAAAAGAAACGAATGGAAGCATCCAAACACAAAAAACCAGTGCCACTCATGTGTTTATCAAATGCTATGAAAAGAAAAAGAGAATGTCTGATACATCTGTCATCCCTCTTGTGATCTAATTGAGAACATCACACCCATAAGATCTCTCTGTAGATATGCCTGTTATGCTTTTAAACTGAAAACAAATACCCAGAAATACTTGGACGGGAGATATTAATGCAATGCTTTTCACCCTCAGCAATTTTAAGCTGTGTGGCTGGGGAAATTCTGGGAATTGAAGTCCACAGATCTTAAAAGTTGCTGAGAAACACTTCAGTAGGGAATTTCAGTTTTATAGCCTCAGTTAGGAAGTTGAAAAACAATTCCTGGGCAAGCCATTTCCAAGAAAACTGCATTGATGTATTCATGAAGTTGACACAAGGGCATCCAAACAAAGGCATAATTGTGTTGGTATTGATAGCTGGCACCTTCTGGCCAATCTTACTGATCTTCGGAAGATTAAGCAGGATCAGAGCAGTTGAATGCTTGGTTTGGAGCTATGTAGCCATACCAATATGTAGGCTGATTTAGGAAAGTAAATACTGTAAACCTTTCCTGAGGAAGGTAGCATGAAGCCACTTCTGCAGCACCACCCAAAAAATCAGGTGGATTTAACAGGAATTGTTCTTTTCAGCTGAAGAGCCCTTTACCTTTTAAAGAGATATTGTTCTCTTGAGTGACTGCATAAATTATTCACTTCACTCAAGAAATAAAGATAGGTAAAATGACCTTTTACAGGAAAGAAAAAGCATTGTTGCAATCTCATCAAAGGAAGAAAAAAATGCTTTTCTGTAGCCTCTCTTCAGTTTCAATCTAATGAAACCTGAACATTGACTCAGGAAACCCAGAAACAGAAAACCTGCAGAACATTTGCATGTAGGTACCTAGATGTTATCTTCCTTAAGTATCCTCCCTGTATTTTCTTAAGTCATTATCTCAATGACCAAAAGTTGATAACAGTTGGGTTGGTACAATACAAAGTACATAAGCTTTGGGAAATGAACTTTCTTATAATATGTCAACACATTTTCCCAGGCAAACAATAAAGCCCCCACCCAACCCCTGCCAACTGTATCCAGGATCAGAAACAGGGATGGGACTTTTTGCCACCACCAGTTGGGTGAATCTCTTAGTTCCGTAGTCATTGCTCTCTGATGATAGGCCGCTGCATTTTCTCCCTTGTCAAAAGGCCCCTAGCTATTCGCCCCAGCCCTTTCATCACAAAAAACCACATTCAGTCACAGCCTTTTTGCCACCTGGGACACTTCGCCACCATCCAATCAGAACGGTCCTAACAAAATGCTACTTTGGGAAGGAAAGAATGGGACAGTTCGCCTCCTCTTGAGTTATCCTTCCCTGTTTGCAGAGAGAGAGAGAGAGAGATGTGTTCATGCTGTGGGCATCTAGACGATCCCATACCCTTTTCACACACACACACACACCCGTCTCTTCATGTTGTGGGCCCCCAAAGTGGGGGAAAGCGGCCTTTGGGAGCTCTTTCACACCCACAAACACCCCTCCACACACACACCAGTTCATCTTGAAGGTCCCCAAAAGTGGGGGGAGGGGGCTTTGGGAGCTCTTTCATAAACACACCAGTTCTAGTCTGTCCCCCTTCTCATGCAGGATACTGTTACAGAATCATAGAGATGGAAGGGATCTCAGAGGCCATCTAATCCAACCCTCTTCATGAGCAGGAGAATTGGTCTCCCGGTCAACCTTCTGGGCTGCTAAATTGGCTGGTGGAACTCCCTAACTCACAACAAGCTAATCCTTAAAAAGATAATCTGGGAAACCAATCAGAGTGGTTCTCACAAAAGAGGGGTGGGAGAGAGAGCTAGGTGCATCCTCTTAGCAAAGGACAGAAGTGAACTTACTGGTTACAGTCTGGGGCCCCTTTATGACCTGGTCATCCTGGTGATCTGTGGAATTTTTACGATGCATGGAGGCTGATGCAAAAGGAACAAACAGTTATGACAAAACAAAATGTTTGAGGAGAGAGGCAAAAACTCTGAGGCCCCAGAAGTGGAGGTAGGGGGCCACCCCCACCCTCCACACATGCACATTTAACAAGAGTTGGAAGGGACCTTGGAGGTCATCCAATCCTACCTCGCCTTCCACCCATACACATTTGACAAATTTCTGAGCTGCTAAATTGGCCAGGGGGACTCATTGCCACATGGTCCTCTCTCAAACTCCCTTCGCATTTCTCTCTCTCTTTCCAGGGTCCCTTCCAACTCTTGCTAATTTGTACGGGTGGAGGGTTTGAGGGTGGTAACAGATGACTTCCAGGGTCTTTTCCAATTCTTGTTAATTTGTATGGGAGTCTGTAGAGGTTACCGGCTTGAACAGGGAGTTGGACTAGATGTCTCCTCAAACTCTGTTGTTCTGTAGAAATCTCCTGCTTGAGAAGGGAGTTGGACTAGATGACCTCTGTGGTCCCCTCCATCTCTCTGATTCTGTAGAAATCTGCTTGAGAAGGGGGTTGGACTAGATGATCTCTATGATTCTAGATGACCTCCTTAAGGTCCCGTCCAATTCTGTAATGGTCTCCTGCTTGAGAAGGGGGTTGGACTAAATGCCCTCAAGTTTGTTTGATTACAACTGCTTGTTACTTTTGCATCAGCCTTGAGGCATCGTAAAAATTCCACAGATCACCATGTCGATCAGGTCATAAAGGGGCCCCAGACAGCAACCAGCCTTCACTTCTGTCCTTTGCTAAGAGGATGCTACCTAGCTCTCCCACCCATCTTTTGTGAGGACCACTCTGATTGGCTTCCCAAATTAGCTTTTTAAGGATTAGCTTGTTGTGAGGCAGGGATTCCACCAGCCAATTTAGCAGCCCAGAAATTTGGCAGGGAGACCAATTCTCCTGCTTGAGAAGGGGGTTGGACCAGATGGCCTCTGAGATCGCCTCCATCTCTTTCATTCTGTATCAGCCTCATGCTTGAGCAGAGAATTGGACTAGATAGTCTCTGAGGTCCCATCCATCTCTATGATTCTGTATCAGTCTCCTGCTTGAGCAGTGGATTGGACTAGATGGCCTCTGAGGTCCCCTCCGTCTCTATCATTCTGTATCAGTTTCCTGCTTGAGCAGGGCAGGGGGGCAGACTGGGGCGAGGGAGACTGGGAGAGGGGCGGCATACAAATCCAATTTAATCTAAATCTAAATCCCTTCCAACTCTCTGATTCTGTAACAATCTCCTACTTCAGGGGGGGGGTCAGACTAGATGGTCTCTGAGGTCCCCTCCATCTCTATCATTCTGTATCAGTTTTCTGCTTGAGCAGGGCAGGGGGTCAGACTAGATGGCCTCTGAGATCCCTGGATTTGAACTCGTCTAGGGTAGATAGGTGTTCCCTTATCATTTTCTTCCCTATTTTAACTTGTGCTCATGAAATGTTTTTTGTGATGCTGTTTTGATAAGTTGGACTGTTTTTTTCCCCTTTGTGTAAAGACAGATGCAAAAAAATGGGTTAAGTAGCTCTGCTTTCTCCTTGTTGCTTATCACCTTCTTGCCACTTTCTCCCCACAATGGACCAATAGTTTCCTTCACTTTTTTCTTGTTTTTAATATGTTGAAAGAAGCTTTTTTTTTGTTATTTTTTACTTTTGTCACAAGCCTTTGTTCATTATGAGCCTTAACTTTCCTCACTTCATCTTTACAGGCTCAGGCAATTTGATGATTTTCTGTCTTAGTTATTTTCCCTCCTTTCCATTTTTTTTTTTTTTTTTTTAAATCTCTTTATTAATTTTTCTTATGTCATTCCCATCACATATTATTTTGAATTACAGATTATACATGTTCTCAGTTAACATTCTGACAGTAAGTTTTGACCGGTTTTCTTTCATTATATACATTGTATTTTATATTTTTAAATTCTAAAATCTATTACGTTCATTAATTATACACGGTAACTGTAGGTCGTTTCAATTGTACTGTTGTTTCATATTATGTTGCTTTTATGTTCTCTTTTGAACCCATTCGTGCCATTTTTGCCATGTTCTTTTTGATTCTATTAATTTATTTCCCTTAATTGAGTTCGTGAATTCGTCCATCTCTACACATGCATATATCTTATCTATAATTAAATCTTCCGTTGGTATCTGATCACTTTTCCAGAGTTGTGCTATCGCAATTCTCGTGGCGGTGTTAATATGTGTTGTGAGGAGCATTGTTTGTTTTGAATAATGTTTTCTCCAAACTCCTAAAAGCATAGCTTCCGGTGTGAGTTCTATTTCCTCTTTCGTGATCTCTGTGAGCCAAGTATGAGTTATTGTCCAAATTTTTTGTATCATGGGGCAGGACCACCACATATGGAAAAACGTACCTCTTTCCTTTTTACACTTCCAACATGAGTCTGATAACGTTGGGTGGATCTTTGCTAATCTCGCCGGTGGGAGGTACCATCTGTAGAATAATTTGTAATAGTTTTCCTTATATGCTGCCGAAAGGGTTATTTTGGATATTGTGGTCCATGTTCTTTCCCAGTCGGCAATATGGATGGTGTGTTGCAGATTTTTTTTCCCACGCTATCATTGGTGTTTTGGTCGTATCTTTTATTCTTTCCTGTTCTAAAAGTATTTGGTATATTCTGCTTATTTGTTTGTTTTCATTTCCTATCAGAATCTTATCTAATGGGTTCATAGATTTTTGAATACCGGGTGTTTGATTGTCTTTTTTAAATCTGGATTCTATTTGGGCGTATGTCCACCAATCCATTTTATGATTTAATCTTTCCAGTTCTTGTCTAGATTTGAGTTCCCCGTTTGGGTGTAATATGTCTCTGTACTGGATGGTTTTGGCTATGTCGATCAAATTTGGGTAGATGATGGCTTCCATAGTGGAAAGCCATCTTGGAATTTTGTCGTAGTGTTTATTTTTAATTTCGTACCAGGTTTTTAGTAGTGATTTACGGATCAAGTGCCTGTCAAATATAGTTTGTTTTTGCAATTTATCTTTCCATAAATGCGCATGCCAGCCTGTTTGTAAGTCATGACCTTCTAATACAAGTATTCTCTTATTTTTTAAGTTAATCCACTCTTTTATCCAAATTAGGCTTGCCGCTTTGTAGTATAATTTTAGATCCGGGAGCCCCAGGCCTCCTCTAATTCTATTATCTTGGAGATACACATATTTTATTCTTGGCCTTTTGTTTTGCCAGATGAATTTGGAGATGATTTTATTGATTTCTTTAAAAAAATTTGGTTCCAAGTTAATCGGAGCTGTCTGAAAAAGATATAAAAATTTGGGAAGAATATCCATTTTTATTACAGATATTCTGCCTAACATTGATATTTGTAGGTCTTTCCATTTCTCTAAATTTTTTTTGGTATCTTGCAATAATTTGTCATAATTGTCCTTTTTAAGTGTAATTGTTTTGTTTGTTAATATTAATCCTAAGTACTTCATTTTTTTTGTAGTTTGGAGTTTAGTAGTTTCTTCTAATTTCCTAATTTGTCGTATACTCATGTTTTTTGTCATTAACATTGTTTTCTGTTTATTTATTTTTAGACCTGCAAATTCCCCAAAAATTTCAATTTCTTTAATTAGCTCTGGGCCAGAGCTGGTTGGTTCTTCTAAAAAGAACACCATGTCGTCCGCATATGCCTGTAATTTGTATTCTTCTTTTTTAATTTTAATTCCTTGTATATTTTTATTATTTCTTATTTTATTTAGTAGTAGTTCCTGTGTCAGTATAAATAATAAGGGTGACATTGGGCAGCCTTGGCGGACTCCTTTTTCTATCAAAATTGGTTTTGTAGTGTCTCCATTTATTATTGCTCTGGCCTTTTGGGTGGTATATATATTTTTGATAATGTTTTCAAATCTGTTACCTAATTTTAATTCTCTAATTAACTCATTTAAGTATTGCCAATTAACATTATCAAATGCCTTCTGGGCATCCAGGAAGACAAGAGCTATTTGTTTTCCTGGATGGGCTTCACCATATTCTAAGACGTCTAAAACTGTCCTGGTGCAGTTGAAAATTTGTCTGGAGGGTAGAAAGCCATTTTGGTCTGTGTTGATGATTTTATTTAATATTTCTTTTATTCTGTCTGCTAAGATTACCATAAAGATCTTATAATCCGCGTTAAGCAGAGAAATTGGTCTGTAGTTTTTTATTTTCTGTTTGTCTAACCCCTCCTTTGGTATCATCGTTATGTATGATTCTCTCCAGGATTCTGGAATTTTTGCTTGTTCTAATATTTCATTGTATGTCTCCAGTAATATGGGTTCAAATAGATCTTTATTTCCTTTATAGAATTCCCCCGGGAGTCCATCCGGCCCTGGGGTTTTATTGTTTTTTTGTTTTTTTAATGCTAATTGGATTTCTTGTAAAGTAATTTTTTCATTTAAAATTTGTTTATCGAGTTCTTCAATTTGTATGGTATTATTTTCTTGTATGTATTTAGTAATTTTTACCATTTCGATTGGTTCTTCTTTATATAGGTTGTTGTAATAATCTTGTATTATTTCCTTTTTCTGTTGTTCCATGTGTTGTATTGTCCCGTCTTTATCCTCTAATTGATAAATTAATTTTTCGCTTCTCATTTTTTTGATTTTCTGTGCAAGCCATCTACCTGGTTTGTTAGCTGTTTCAAAGTATTTTTGTTTCGTTTGTTTTAAATTTCTAATAAATTCTTGCTGTTCTAATATATTTATTTTGGATTTAGCTTCCCTTAGTGATATTTGTGTCTGTTTGTTTGTTGGGTTTTGTTGAAGAGTTTTTTCCAGGTTGGCTATTTTATTTACGTAGTGATTATATTCTGCCTTCTCTTCTTTTTGTTTTTTAGCTGTATATGATATAGTAACTCCCCTAGTATATGCTTTCAGTGTGTCCCATAGTATTTGAGTTGAGGTGGGTTGTTTCTTATTTTCCTCTAGAAATAATTTTATTTCTTTGTTTAGCATTTCTGTATATTTTTCATCTCGAAGTAGGTTTGTATTTAATGACCATCTTCTAAATTCTTTCTTTTCCCCCTGCCAAGTGATTGTTATTGGGTTATGGTCAGCCCACGTATTTGGTTCTATGTCAACAGATTTTATTTTTTTGTGCATATTCTTACTTAGCCATACCATATCTATCCTAGAGAAAGAGTTGTGTGGGGCAGAGTAGAATGTAAATTGTTTTTCATTTGGATGTATTAATCTCCACATATCTACCAGATCTAGTTCATCCGTCATTTTCTCAAATGTGGTTGGTAGTGTGGCTCTTTTTATTTTACTCTTGGTTTCTATTTTGTAGTCCAGTTTTTGGTTCACTATTCCGTTATAGTCTCCTATTATACATATATTTGTTTGGTTAAATTGTAATAATATTTCATGTATTTTTTTATAAAATTGTTTCAATTCATGATTTGGTGCATATATATTTACTAATAATATTTTCTCTCCTTTGATTTCTACTTCTACTATAATATATCTTCCTTTTGGGTCAGTTTTTATCTCTCTTGGGTTTAATTCTTTTTTCACATATGTGGCTACCCCTCTTTTCTTTTCTTTTTCATCTAAAGAAGTGTATAGCTCTCCCAATTTGGTGTATTCTAAATATTTTTTGTGTGCAAGTTTGATATGTACTTCTTGTAGACATATTATCTGTGCTTTCTGTTTCAGGAGTTTGGAGAAAACCTTTTTTCTTTTCTGATTGTTGTTGAGACCATTTATGTTTATTGAAATTAGTTTAGTTCCCAGTGGCATTTAGCTTTGAATGGGTAGAAAGAGAATATATAAACAAGAATAAAAGAATAAAAGAAAGAGGGCTTTTCCTTCTTGGTTGTTTTTAGTTCCTTTTGTTTGTTTGTTTCTATTTGTCTGCTGCTGCTGCTGCTGTTTGGGATCTGGTCTTAGCCCCTTCTTCCCTTTCTCTTTCTCCCCCCGTCTCCCCCGTCCTTCCACCTGTTTGTTTGTCAATTTCAATTTCTTCTTCTTTACTAGATTCTAATCTCTCCCCGCTCTCTAACTCTATCTCAGTGTTAACCAATTGTTCGTATATTTCTTGTGCTTTTTCAAGGGAGTCCACTTTAACTCTTCTGCCATCAATATTTATCATCATCCCTTCGGGATTAATCCATCTAAATGTAATTTCTTTTTTGTTTAGGACAGAGGCTAGTGTCTTATAATCTCTCCTTCTCTCTCTTACCTTTCTAGGGATTTGCTTTAATATATTTAATTCTTTACCCTTATATGTCATTTTCCTTCCTCTAGAAATTGCATATACCCTGTCTCTCATGATCCTTCTAGCAAATCTCAGGTGGATCTCCCTCGGGAGTCGGTTTCTACGGGCATAATTAGTGTTAATTCTGTAAATTTCATCCAGTTCACTTATTACCTCTTCCCGACTGGTTTGTAATATTCCTGAAATTATGGTTATCATAATCTCCCCTAAGTTTTCATTCTCTGTCTCTATCACATTTTGAAATCTTAAAAAATAAGAAGATCGTTCCAACTCCAGCTGAATGAGGGAGTTTTCGAGATCCTTATGGGATTCCTTAAGTTTTTGATCTACCTGTTCAATTTTTTTCTCACTCTGTTCTATTTTCTCTTCCACCTGTGTAATTTTTTGTTCATTTTTCTGTGTTGCAAGTTGTGCTGTTTCCAGTCTGTTTTCTAACCTAAGGATATCAGTTTTTAACTCTAGGTGGTTATTGGTAATAAGTTCTTGTAGTTTCAGCATTGCTTCTTGCATAACTGTCAATGTTTTATTCATATTTTGCATTAGTGAGGAACTTTCTTTCTCTTTTTCTTTCTCTGGATTTAACATATCATCTATTTGTCTTTGTGATGCTGAAGAAGCTGAAGATAGTGTATTTGAAGGTGTGGCTGGGGTTGTTTTTTTACCACCTCTGGGCTGGTAATTGGCCATTTCTTTTATAATCTGGTTTTGCTTTTCTAAAATATTATATATTCTATTCCATATGACCATAGGAAATATTTATGCACTTTAAAAGTTCTATTATTTTTCTTAGAAATGTTAACGTTTTTTACAAGGCTACAAATTCTATAATAATTAATTAAAATTTCTATAGCACTTAATGACTTAATAACTATTTTAGTATATTAAATATATCTAAATATCTAAATATAAGTATATCTGAGTATCAGTGTAGTTATAAACAATTAATCTATTAACAATTATGTAAATATATCTAAGAATCAAAAATAATAATAATAAACAATTAATATTTTTATACTATATATATATATATATATATATGCTATATTTTTTTTTTAAAGAAGTAACACTGTATCTATAAGGCTATGTCTAAATCTATACTTATGTATTATCTATGCTATTAATCTATTAATACAGACTTCTATTTTATAATTTGTCTAAACACTTAATATATATGTATTAATTTAAATAAAAAGAGAACTAATAGGTTGTAACATAGAATATAGAAAAAAGGAGAGAAAAAGGTAAGAAAAAGGAAGGAAAGAAGGAAATTTTTAACTTTTTAAATTGTGAAAACACTTTCTTTGCTGCTTAGCGTTTCCTACTCCCCTAATATGCAAGTTCCAAATCTTCTACTGCAACTTAATAGCCGGATATGATGTCAGTTCATTTACTGTTCTCTTCGCCTCTTGCAATTTGGCCGTTATTCTAAAGTCTTTTACTCCTGTCACAGTCTTTCTGCCGCCAGATAAGATCTTGTAAAGTCTCACTAGTTCAAGTAAACCAAAACCCGACAGCAGAGTCTCACCAAAACAAATCTTTCCTTTCTGTTTAGCTGTGTTCAGGGTCACTCTCTCTGTCAGATTTTTCTCCCTGTGCTGTTCCGGTTTCTCCGCTCACTTCTCCACTCACTTTTCTTATCGGCTGCTTGTCAAACCTCACCGTCGCTTCAGTTATAAATCACCGTCTCTCCCGTTGTATAATAATTATCTGCTGCAGTTTAAATCTTCAAGGTTTTGATCACCACAACAAACAGAGAAATTTCCCACGTTGAACTCCGGCTCACCCAGGCAGTTTCCGGTTCGTAAATCCCAGCGAAAGTGAATGTCAATTAGATGTCTGCGTCAGTTTTGTTTTTTTTAGGCAAAGATGAAAGAATCACAAAGTTAATATGCTTGGGAATATTCTCTTCCCCCTACAGAGATCTGATCTTCAGATATTTTAGTTCCAAATCTGGTCAGATATCAGGCATTTCCCTCCTCTCGCCTTCGCCGCTTTTACTAATTTAAGTTTTTTTTTTTTTTCTTTCTTCCGATCTCCGATTGGGGGTGGGTGTTTTTCAAAATAAAAGTAAGTCTAATTTTAATTGTGCCAGGCTTGTTCTTCTTAAAGTTAACAACAACAGTACAAATATAAGCTGAAGATTTGAAAATCTGTTTATCTCACTTGCTTCCCTCTGCGGTGGCTCATTGAGGCTTCAGGTCCGCCATACTGGTGACAGCTTGACAGACGCCTTTGATCTCCGATAGAGAGGGTGTCCTTCGCACCGATTGTGAAATGCCTTTACCAATCGATGCCTGGATGATCCCTCATTACCCACGTCGCCCTCCAAACGAACTGTGCCCCGAAAGGTCTCAGAAATCGAAGGAAATAGCAGTCATGGGGAGGAGAGATCCTCCTCACAGCTGCTTCGCCCCTCCTTGCCAACCAGGAAGTTCCCTTTCCATTTTTTATACTTGTCCTTTTTGTCTTTCAATTTGTCACAGAGTTCTTTATGCAGCCCTTATCATTTATAGCTACTTCCTGTCCAAGAATAATATGCCTGCAGCAATTTTTTTAAAACTAGAGAAACCTAGTAATTGAGCTATATTTAAGAAGATGAAACACAGTTAAGTCAATGTGCTTAAACATGACACAATTGGAAAAATAGATTGGCTGAAATATTTTCTTTCATGCAGACTTTTTTGAGGTGTGTGTGTGTGTGTGTGTGTGTGTGTTAAAACATCTCCCCTTGCAGCGTCTTCAGTTCCACCAAAGACACAAGAGTAATTTATTTAAAGTAGTGCTTGTAATTAGCCCTTTTTTAACAGCTTTCAAAGCTTTTTTTCAAATCACACCATCAGAATTTAGTAGCCTAATTTTCTATTAAAGGCAAAACAAAACAGAAAGTAAGCAATGGAACAGATGTGTATCAATTATCAGATGCGTCTGATAATGTTGGTGCTTCTATTTCGCTTTGTTTTAAAATGAAATCAGTAAAAAGAAAAATGTCTAACCATCAAATCTATATGCTGACACATGTACAAAAAAGAATGGGGCTACAATCATGGGGTTGCAGTTGTCATCTTGACTTTTGTGATGCCCCCAATAGATGCCCTTATCTGCCACTTATTGAAAAATTGATTTTAAGATATGCATCCTTTACTTTGTTAGTTGTAAAGTTGTGTCTGATATAACATTCCTCCAGGCCTTCCTGTCTTCTACCAACCCTGGAGTCCATTTAAACTCATGCCGGCTGCTTCAGTGACTCCATCCATCATTCTGTGTTGTCTCCTCCTTCTTTTGCCCTCAATCTTTCCCAGCATTAGGCTCTTCTCCTTTGAGTGTTTCCTTATCATTTGGTGGCCAAAGTATTTGAGTTTCTTCTTCAGGATCTTTCCTTCTACAGAGCAGTCAGGGTTGATCTCCCCTAGGACTGACCGGTTTGATCACCTTGCAGTCCAAGGGAGGTCCTTGAAACTCTAGGATTATAGGATTGTTGAACCTCCTATCTTCATTCTTCATCCTACATGGATGAATTGGAAGGCAGTCACAAAAGCAAAAGGAAGTGTGAGGAGACAAAATACAGTCTAGCAAACACTCATGCAAACAATGCAAACCCATGGAAACAATGTACCTTTACTAAGCCAAAAAGAAAAGGCACAAGAAGGTTATTGCTCCCCAATGTAGTGCTAACTTGCCTCTTGACCCTTCATCCTGAAGGGAAGGGTCTAGATCAGTTTGATCCAAGGAGTGGGAGAAGGAAATACAGTGCACTTGTTTTAGTGATGTATTGCTTTTACATTTATTTACTGTATTTTTCAGAGTATAAGATGCACCTCCCCCCCCAAAAAAAGAGGCAAAAAGTTGGGTGGGTCTTATACCCCAAATGTAGGGGTTTTTTCAAAGCCTTTTTTCAGCCCTAACAAGGCATTAACGATCTTCCTGGCTCTTCCTGGCTTGCAATCTTTTTTTCATTACTAATCGCTCCGAATAATGTTTTTTCCAGTCCTAAGTCTTTGCAGGCTTTTCATTGCCATTCACTCCAAATAATGTTTTTTCCAGCCTAACCAGGGGATAAAATAATGTGCTGAAGCTGACCAGGCTAAGGATGCTAGCCAGATGAATACCTGGTAGATAGATTTTTTCCCTATTTTCCTCCCCAAAAACTAATGTGCATCTTATACTCCTGTGCATCTTATACTCTGAAAAATACAGTATGATCGGTCTCTTAATGGCCTTTCAAAGTAACAATAGTTCCCAAATTTACTTACAACCCATTTTTGATGGGTTGATGACCTCACTTTTCCTGTGATCCTGTGATTTGCATTTTGGGTATTAGGCAACTGGCTCAGTTTTAAGGTTCACTTTTAATAGGCAATTGCCTCACTTGGCAGCATCACATGATCACAATTTGCAATGGTTTTGGTTTGTTTTTGCTTTTCTGCCAATTTCCAATGTTTACTTCTGATTTCTGGTAAAGAAAAAAAGCCATAAGAACATAAGAAGAGCCATGCTGAATCAGCCCATCGAGCCCAGCATTCTGTGTCACACAGTGGCCCATCAATTGTACATGGGGATCTAGAATGGAAAGAGAAGGCAAAACCCTGCCTTTTCCTTGACCCCCAACAAATGGTACTCAAGGGAACCCTGCCTGCCTCATCCATCATAGAGGCAGCACATGGACATCCATTTCAATAACCACCAATACACTTGGCATCCATGAATCTGTCTAATCCTGCCTTGAAGCTATCAAGGCTGACAGCTGTCATGACCTTTTCTGGAAGTGAATTCCATAAACCAACGTCCCTCTGGTTGAAGAAATATTTCCTTTTATTTGTCCTCACTTTCTTACCTATGAGCTTTAGGGAGTGCCCCCTCGTCCTAGTATTGTGTGATAAAGAAAATAAGTTTTCTCTATCACACAATCACACAATATAAGTTTGCTCTACCCACCTTTTCTCCACTTGCACTGCTTCGGAGAGTCCAACATGGGTTAATCTTCAGCCTTGCTGGAAGGGACTGAGTTAAAAATTAGCATAAATAACTGGTCCAACCCCCATGCTGCTCTTCCTGGGTCAGTCTAAAAAACTCAGTCATAGTGAAGGGACACATGAGTTTTCCTCCTATGACTTTTGTAGTCTAGGTGTAGTTTAATTTGTATTTTTGTTGTTTTTTAAAATAAATCATGCATTGTACTAATGATTTATCTTCTTCTGTTTGTTTTTCAGATGCTTGGATGGCTTGCAGCGGCGGAATTGGGCCCCTGCTCTGCGGAGTACCGCCCTTACATCGGTTTCCCAGGTCGGAGCCTCTTCCCTGCGTGGGTACAGCTCCCAAGACCGGGTGTCGCCAGCGAAAGAGGTCCCCGGCCTGCGCGGCCATACCTCTGTTCGGAGCGACTTTTCGAGGTTAACCATGGCGAAGCAGATGGAGGAATTCCAAATCTCCCGCCAGAATCCGCCGCTTGAAATCCGGAATCGGAAAAACGCCGCCGGATCGGAGCAGCCGAGCGAGCCCCATTGCCGTCGGAAACGGCCGATTTAAGGGCGCGGCCATTGGAAGCATGGCGCGCCACGCAGGGAGCCGCCATTTTCAAACCCTCCTTGGAGGAGTTGGCTTCCGCCCGCCATACTTAAGGGATTGACGGACATCCCGATTTACTCCCAATTGAGCTGGTTGAGGCCGGATATCCTGTCCCAGGCAGGAAGAGGCTGATCTTAATCAGCGGCGGCCATTTTTTCGCTCGGTAAACTTAACAGCAAACACAGGAAAGAAACCACTCGGTTTGCAATATCGGAGGCTCGGAATCAACACCAATGGCTGACCTCCCACAGCAGGGGACAGCAGAGCCCTCGGCAGTAAAGCCCAAGGAGAAATCACACTCCAAGGCAAAAGCTAAAAGCTCGCAATCCTCCACTGCACTGAGAGAAGCCGAGCGGTGGATTAAAGCGTTGAAGGATCAACTGGAAGCACAGAGGCAGACCACTAGCTCCCTGCCAGCAGGGCCAGGTCAGAATGTGGGGATGGTAACCGGGACCCCCACCCCCCGAGGCTCCCAGAAGGAATTGGCTTGGCTACCGATAAAGACTGGTCACCAGACAGGTTTGGGGGCCCATCCCAGGTGGCAGAGACAGCAAGGCCCGAGCTCACCAGGCCCTCTTCTGCCTCTTCTGCATGGCATATGGCACCTCAACCATTGCCAACGGCCACCTTTACCCCAACAGCCGCGGGGCTCAGATCCTCCCCAGATACCTGGCAACGCCTACCTCCAGCTCTGCAGGATATGATAGCTTCTGCGTATTCTCATGGCATAGCAGCCGGGGTGCAACAATACACAACAGGTGCCCCTCCTGCCTCCCCTCGCCCTCCTCCACCGCCTCCCTCTCTGCAGAGAAATATCTGGGCAGCTCCAGCTCCACCGTCTCCTGCCCATGAGTCCTTTCAGGAGGATCCTGCATTCAGAGGACAGGGCTCAGAACCTGATGATGGACTTTCTGAGGACGAAGGGGCACCCCCAGAACCACCAGCTTACACTGGTCTTTTTAGGCCCTCTATATTTCGTGTACTCCTTAATAAGGCTAAACTGGCTGTCACCTTGGGCACCCCTGAGAAGGCCACAGACCCAACATTGGCCCCTCAACCGGCCTCCAGGGTACTCACGGAGCCCCAGAGGGATGCTGATCTCATACCTCCTCCTAAGCTTTTTCTGGACAATGTTAAAAGACCTTGGCAATACCCAGCGGGCGCCTTAGGCCCAACAGCTTCTGAGCGTACATTTTATGCCTTCGAGCCGGAATTGGAAAATTTGCTGGAATTTCCATCTGTGGACGCCCCAATTGCAGCCCTAGTATCCAATGCGCTCGTTCCCTCCGAGGTGGCAGATGGCCTAAAACCAGAGGATCGCAGAGCAGAAGGGATAAATAAAAAAGCACACCAGATGTCGGCATGGGCCCTTAAAGCAGCCTCAGCAGCGTCATTTTTTAACAGGGCTTCAGTCCTATGGCTCCAAGAGATGCTCACGAAGTTAGGACCTGAGGATGGTCGCCTGAGGCAAGATCTTAATAAATTGCTGGCTGCTGCAGAATTCTCTGCCGACGCCACTCTTTCGGCTTCTCAATTCTCCTCACGAGCTCTAGCAGCAAACCAATCATCTCGCCGCTTGCTCTGGCTCCGAACCTGGCAGGCTGACGCCAAATCCAAATGGCGGTTGGCCTCGGCCCCATTTGATGGGGCAAAATTGTTCGGTGAATCTCTTGACAAAGTCCTCATAGAGGACAAGGACAAGAAGAAGGTCATGCCTCGCACCTACAGATGCCAGGAGAGACGCACCACTCCGTATTTCAGACGCCAGCCCTTTCGGGCAGAGACCTCCTCCACTGCGCCCCAGGCTGGACGGTCGTATACCAGGGGTCGTACTCCCAGTTGTCCTACAGAGGAGACAGGGGGAACTTCGGAGATAGGAATAGGCAATTCCAACAAACGAGAAAGTCCTACAGAGGGTCTAACGGGGAGGTTTTCGAAGGAACAAGTGACTTTTCCAAGACACTCCCCATAGGAGGACGGCTACAGCACTTCACCGCCTCCTGGGTGTCTATAGCTGCAGACACTTGGGCTCTAAATACCATAGCCCAGGGACTAACCCTGGAGTTTACTCAGAAACCTCCAAACAGATTCCTGCAATGCCCGGTACTGTTCAACAACCACAAGCGCAACCTCCTTTACCAAGAGATTCATCATCTACTAAAAATTGGTGCCATCGAGAGGGTCCCGCCACACCAGGAGGGACAGGGGTTCTATTCCATCGTGTTCATAGTGCCCAAGGCCTCAGGGGGTTGTCGCCTCATACTCAATCTGAAGCAGTTGAACCTGTATATAAGATACCGCAGGTTCAAGATGCACTCATTAAAGACAATACTAGCTGCAATACGTCAACGGGACTGGCTGACGTCAATAGACCTCAAGGAGGCATACCTACATGTCCCAGTACATCCAGATTACAGGAGGTACCTCCGGTTTTGTTTCGAAAGCCACCATTTCCAATACAAGGCCATGCCCTTTGGCCTGTCGTCAGCACCCAGGACATTCACAAAATTATTGGACATACTCACAGCAGAACTCAGGACACGTCCACTACACCTTATGGCGTATCTGGACGATATCATCATATTATCCAGCAGCCCCAGTCGAGCTCGGCACGATCTGGCAGAGACTATGAGAGCACTAGAAATTATGGGGTTCTCAATCAATTATCAAAAGAGTCATCTCACACCAACCAGGTACTTGCCTCACCTGGGTACCAATATAGATACCATGACCGGCACAGTTTTCCTGTCAGCAGAACGTCAAAGCAAGGTCAGAACCTTGGTCTCAGAGTTGCAACGCAACCGAACAACAACGCTAGCATCCCTATCTCAACTGTTGGGAGTCCTCATTTCCTGCATAGACATTGTACCCTGGGCCAGGCTTCATGCCAGGCCCCTGCAATGGTTCCTCATTCCTTTCCAAAGGAATCGAACCAGCCACTCATCCAGATTGGTAACGATTTCACCACAAGTACGCCAATCACTCCCGTGGTGGAAGTCATCAGCCCTCCCACAGGGATCACCATTCCTACCGCAACAGGAAGTGACTATAACAACGGACGCGAGTTTCTCAGGTTGGGGCACTCACTCCAATGTGGGAGTGGCCCAGGGACTGTGGAGTTCAGAGGAACTCGCATGCCAAAACATCAATTACTTAGAGCTCAGGGCAGTTCGCCTAGCACTCAAACGCTTCACACCACAGGTGAGGGGACAGAATGTGCGGATACTCACAGACAATGTGGCAACAAGGGCGCACATCAACCACCAGGGGGGCACAAAATCGGGTCGTCTGATGAGAGTATCTCAGTTGCTGTTCAAATGGGCAGAGCAACATCTCGCATCCTTACGGGCGGAACACATCTCCGGCACCTCGAACATACAAGCGGATTGGCTCAGTCGGACAACTATAGACTCGACTGAGTGGAGCTTGGGCACAGATCTATTCCTACAGATCGTACGCAGATACAGGACACCGGAGGTGGATTTGTTTGCCACCCGCCACAACAGTCAGCTACCCAGGTTTTTCTCAAGGTTCCCTTCACCAGGAGCGGAACAGATCAATGCGCTAGCCTGTCCTTGGCCGGAAGGACTGCTTCATGCCTTCCCCCCAGTATGCCTGATTCCGAGAGTAATAAACAAACTGATACAAGAACAGGCGGAGGTACTTTTGGTGGCACCGTATTGGCCCAGACGCCCTTGGTTCGCGGATCTCATGGACCTCTCAATCTCCTTCCCCTGGCGAATGCCACACCACGAGGTGGTACTGACACAAGGGTCAATTTGCCATCCAGAGCCCCAATGGTGGAGTCTTGCCGTGTGGCACTTGAGGGGGAGAGATTGAGGAATGAACGGGTCCCAGATAGAGTGATTACCACCATACAAGCGGCTCGTCAACCCTCCACGACGCGAATTTATCAGGCAACCTGGAAAGCATATTGCTCCTTTTGCAGAGATCGGAATCAGGATCCCCAATCGCCATCGGTGATACAAATCCTGGAGTTCTTACAGGCAGGTTTGGACAAGGGATTATCACCTAACACACTTCGTAGACAAACGGCAGCAATCGCCACTATACTTAAAATGGACTTCTCTCGCCCGATCTCCCAGCACCCATGGATTCGGGACTTTATTAAAGGGGCAGCAAACATCAGACCCCCAACCATACATCGTTTCCCTACATGGGACCTACCGCTAGTCTTGCAAGCCCTCACAGAGCCGCCCTTTGAACCCTTACGGGAGATACCGCTTCGTCTGTTATCATTGAAGACAGCCTTCTTAACAGCAATCACATCGGCAAGGAGAGTCTCCGAACTCGCAGCCTTATCAGTCAGATCGGATCTATGCATCTTCCACACAAACAGAGTGGTCCTGCGACCGGACCCTGCTTTTCTGCCAAAAATGAACACTATTTTTCACAGATCACAAGACATTGTTCTACCGGACTTTTGCACCCATGGGTCTCACCCACTGGAGTTGAAATGGCACAAGTTGGACGTTAGACGTGCCATCAAAATTTACATACGACGGACTAATACCTTCAGGAAAACAGAGGCCCTGTTTGTTTCATATTTTCCAGCTTCTATGGGGAGCAAGGTAACCTCCAAAACAATTAGCTGTTGGATTTGTTCCTGTATCATCACCGCCTACAAATCAGGGCCCACACCTGTACCTCAGGGCATTACAGCCCACTCAACAACAAGAAGTGCGGCCACATCAGCGGCCTGGGCAACACAGGCCCCAATCGACAATATTTGCCGTGCAGCAACTTGGGCCGCACCAAATACATTCATCAGACATTATCGATTAGACACTTTCGCTTCCGCTGAAGCGGCCTTTGGACGCAGAGTACTGCAGAGAGTTTGCACTGATACTGCGCCCCTGATCCAGCCTTCTCCCTCCCTAATAAGTTAAGCTTGGGTATATCCCATGTTGGACTCTCCAAAGCAGTGCAAGTGGAGAAGAACCGTTGCACTTACCTGAACGGTCTTCTCGCTGCACTGCAAGGAGAGTCCAAACCCACCCGGCTGTGGGGCCCAGGGTCACAGAGTTATTAATAGTTTGAGTTTAATTCCAGTTTAATTGGTTCAATAAAGGTTTTTTGTTTACTAGCACTATGACTTCATTTTATTATAAGACTGACCCAGGAAGGGCAGCATGGGGGTTGGATCAGTTATTTATGCTAATTTTTAACTCAGTCCCTTCCAGCAAGGCTGAAGATTAACCCATGTTGGACTCTCCTTGCAGTGCAGCGAGAAGACCGTTCAGGTAAGTGCAACGGTTCTTCTATCCCATGCATGATTTTATACACTTTGATCAAGTTAAACACTGTCTTTCAAGGCTGAAGAGACCAGCATTGACTGTACACAGTACTCCAAGTATGGTCTCCCCATTGATTTGTACATAGGTAATACAACATTTACTGACTTATTTTCGATTCCCTTCCTAATCATGCCAAGCATGGAATTTGCTTTTTTAACTGCTGCTGCGCACTGGGTTGACATCTTCATTGAGCTGTCCACCAGAACCCCAAGATTCCTTTCTTGGGTTGTTTCAGAAAGATTGGTCCCCATCAGTTAGTAGGTATAATTGGGGTTCTTTGCCCCAGTATGCATAACTTTGCACTTGTTTAGATTAAAATGCATTTGCCAGTTTGTTGCCCACTCATTCAATTTCGAGAGATCCTTCTGGAGCTCCCGACAATCAGTTTCACTTTTCACTACTCGGAACAATTTCGTGTCGTCAGCAAACTTTGCTACCTCACTATTTACTTCTACATCCAGATCATCAATGAATAAATTAAAAAGTAAAGGTCCACACCTCTATTGAGAAAAATTGATTTGCTTAAAGGACCGTAGCGTTCATTTAGCGACAGCTGCCAAAACTGTTGAAAAATTGGGTCCAGTCATGTGATCCCTCAACTTATAATTGTAATGATTTTTGACTGTAATTCCGGACTCAATTATAGTGATATGTTGTGCTTTATCTTTTTTCCCACCTAGAGTGCAGCTGCATCAAATCTTTGCCATTGAATTAAGAATGGGGCAAATTAATAATGTGATTGATGGGAAAACAAGATAGGACAGATGAATAAGTGATGCAATGTGAAAGTAAAGCAAATGATTTTGTTCCATTGATAGCTGAGCAGGGGAGCAGAAAATTACCTTCTGTTTTTTTCTGGAGAAACTATTCCCGTGTGTTCCCACTGTCTTTCTCTTGCCACCACTAATCTGGAGTTGCAAGTCTTTTAATTCTCCAAAAGAAGATGAAAACAGCTCACCATGCATGGTCAATATATATTAAAAATCCAAAATTGATAATAACCATGCTCATGTCTCTGCAAAAAAAAATGCAATTACTTTACCTTCAATACGCAACTTTGAGAAGATGACTCATTGCTTTCTCTTTTTCATACATTAATAAGCATTCACCAAAGGATGCTTGAGTGTGGAAATCCATGGGACTGTTGCCATGGGCAACAATGTCCAGCTGCCTTAATACTTCAGATTCCCCATTATTAAATTGATGCAAAATCCTGGCTGTCCCCAAGGTGCATTTTTCAAGAGGCCACTGGACTTTCAGGGGGGTTTTTTGAAGACGTTTCGCTTCTTATTTCAAGAAGCTTCTTCAGCCATGAAAATTACAAGCATTAGATCAGGGGTGTCAAATTCAAGGCCTGGGGTCTGTATCTGGCCCCCAGGGTGCTTAGGTCTGGAAATAATGAAGGACTAGCCCATGATGCTTCTGCCAATGAAAACTGAGCTCAGGAGGGCTGTATATAATGATGATGATGATGATGATGACGACGACAACAACAACAACAAAACAACAACAACAACAACAACAAACAACAAAAATTCAATTCAATTCAATTTATTAGACTTGTATGCAGCTCCTCTCCAAGGATCCGGAGCGGCTCACAACATGCAATACAAACAATATGTATACAAATCTAATAGTTAAAAACAGTAAACTAAAATCCCATTATATAAAAAACAGTCAGTCTACTCAATCACATCCATACATAACATATAACGGTCAGAGAACAAGAGGGCATGATCTAGCTGCCTCATGCCTGGTGACAAAGATGGGTCTTAAGGATCTTGCGGAAGGTGAGGAGGGTGGGGGCAGTACAAATCTCCCGAGGGAGCTGATTCCAGAGGGTCGGGGATGCCACAGAGAAGGCTCTTCCCCTGGACCCCGCCAGATGACATTGTCTGGTCGATGGGACCTGGAGAAGGCCCATTCTGTAGAACCTTATTAGCCGCTGGGATTTGTGGGGCAGAAGGCGGTCCCATAAGTAATCTGGTCCGATGCCATGTAGGGCTTTATCAACACTTTGAATTGTGTCCCGAAACCAATCAGCAGCCAATGTAAGCTGCAGAGTGTTGGAGAAACATGGGTGTATCTGGGGAGACCCATGATGGCTCATGCAGCCGCGTTCTGCACAATTTGTAGTTTCTGAACATTCTTCAAAGGTAGCCCCATGTAGAGAGCATTGCAGTAGTCAAACCTCGAGGTGATAAGAGCATGAGTGACTGTAAGCAAGGACTCCCTATCCAAATAGGACTGCAACTGGTGCACCAAGCAAACTTCGGAGAATGCCCCCCTCGCCACAGCTGAAAGTTGGTGTTCTAACATCAGCTGTGGATCAAGGAGGATGTCTAAGTTGTGGACCCTCTCTGAGGGGTCAATGATTCCCCCCCCCACGGTAATGGACGGATATATGGAATTGAACAACAACAACAGAGTTGGAAGGGATCTTGGAGGTCTTCTAGTCCAACCCCCTGCTCAGGCAGGAAACCCTGCACTACTTCAGACAGATGGTTATCCAACATCTGCTTAAAAATTTCCAGTGTTTGCGCAGTCACAACTTCTGGAGGCAAGCTGTTCTACAGATCAACCATTCTGGCTGTCAGGAAATTTCTCCTTTATTCTGTTACTTCTCTCCTTATTTAGTTTCCTTCTTGTTGCTTCTTGTTCTACCTTCGGGTGCTTTGGAGAATAGCTTGACTCCTTCTTCTTTGTGGCAATCCCTGAGATATTGAAAGACTGCTGTCATATCTCCCCTGGTCCTTCTCTTCAGTAGACTCACCATCAGTGTTCCCTCTAAGGTGCGCAGTTGCGTGCTAGTGCACCCAGCAACAACCTGCCGTGCAGAGTTTTTAACCGTGCGCAGGAGCCGAGCGCTATTCCACCCAAGAGGGAAGAAGACACTTTGCTGCTGCAAAGAACCGGGCAAGGCATCCCCTCGGTGCATCTTGGGAGTCCCGCGGGGGTGGAACCCAGTCAGAGAGAGATTTCGCAGAAGCAAAAGACTTCTGTCTTTTGCTTCTGCGAAATCTCTCTCTAGCCGGGCTCCACCCCTCCGAGACTCCCAAGATGCACCAAGGGGATGCTTTGCATCCAAGATCTCTGGCCCCAACCCCAGGTGCCTTGGATTCCCTTTCCAAGCCAGCCCCCAGTAAAGCCCAGGCTGTGTAGGGGGGGAGGGGAGCTCTTCCACGGCCAGGTGACAGCAAGGGCCTCCCGCTGCAGGGCTCGCATGACACAACTTTGGTCTCCTCCCTCTCTCCCTCCCCCACGTGGTGGTGTTATGGCCTCTTGCTGGAGAGTGGAAGGGTCCATTGCTTGGAGGTCAGTGCAGCTCCTGCTCTTCGTTGTGATGTCCTTTGTGTCCGGAACCAGGAAAGCCGGGCTTGTCATGGGACCAAACGCCGCTTCTTTTTTCTCTCCTTCCTTCCCTTAGCTAACTCCCCATTCACAGCAAACCAGCGGGACAAGACTTCATAGACTGGATTTTGTTTCTGAAGAAGTCTTTGAGGATGGCGATGGGCAGCCCTGCCTTTTATGCCCATCCCATTTTTGATCAACAATTACAATGCAGTATCAGGAAATGTCTCTCTGTGAAATTCAATGGAAGTTAAACTTAGAAGTGTCTCTAGAGTGCAAGCCAGCCTTCGAGTTTTGCCCCGTGTAATATTTTGAGTGTCTATGCGACGTTTCGGTGAAATCACATTCACCATCATCAGGCTGAAGTTTTAAGCTTCGTGTTGCTGTAAATATGAAATGTTTGTAACTGCCATTTCTTCCTTATATATAGTGTTGGGGGTGGAGATTTGGTTTGAATGTAGCAAATAGATTGGGTGACTATGTATTAGTGATTTGATTGGTTGGTGGAATCACACTTACTTGGAAGATTGATATGGTGATTATTCTGATATGTTTTTTTGTTTAAGGCTGGTTTCCAAATCTCTGGTAGGCGGGACGTATCATCCCTTTTATTTATGCATAGGGGGCATTTCTCAATCTCTATAGCTTCTCTGGTAATTCTTCTGTATAAATTTTCTGTTTTGGAAAGTAATTTAGTTTTTTCAAAGTCAATTTCGTGCCCTGTTTTTTTAATGTGCTGGACAAGGGAGGAAGTCTTTTCTTCTTTTTTAACTGCATTCTCATGTTCTGCAATGTGTTGGCTCACTCTTCGATTGGTTTGTCCAATGTATGTGGCTGCACATGTTTTGCAAGGGATTTCATAGATTCCTTGGTGTTCTAGTCGGATTTTATCTTTTGAGTTCCTTAGGATGTTTGATATTTTTTGGTTAGTGACAAATGAAGTTTTAATATTATGTTTGTGCAGGATTTTACTAATTTTGTCTGTGGTGCCTTTGATGTAAGGGATATATATATATATATATATATATATATATATATATATATATATATATATATTTGTTTTCGTAAATTTTCACGGGTATATGTATGTAGATTGTTCTGAGTTCGGGTTTTGCCCTGTGTAATGTTTTGCATGTCTATGCGACGTTTCGGCGAAATCACATGGTGAATGTGATTTCGCCGAAACGTCGCATAGACATGCAAAACATTACACAGGGCAAAACCCGAACTCAGAACAATCTACATATATATATATATATATATATATATATATATATATATATATATATATATATATTTATTCGTAGATTTTCACGGGTATATGTATGTAGATTGTTCTGAGTTTGGGTTTTGCCCCGTGTAACATTTTTTTTGTGTGTGTGTGTGTGTGTTGTGTTATATATATATATATATATATATATATATATATATATATATATATATATATATATATATTCCTTCATCCTTTAATAGGGTAGCTGTTAAGTAAGGTTCAGGAGGGAAGTGTTTTTTTAATAGTAAAGTGAACACAAGAACAAGGGGGCACAATCTGAGGTTAGTTGGGGGAAGATCAGAAGCAATGTGAGAAAATATTATTTTACTGAAAGAGTAGTAGGTGCTTGAAACAAACTTCCAGCAGACATGGTTGCGAAATCCACAGTAAATGAATTTAAACCTGCTTGGAAATAGTATAAGGGCAGACTAGATGGACCATGAGGTCTTTTTCTGCTGTCAATCTTCTATGTTTCTACGTTTCTAAGAATGAGGGAGGGGAAGAACAAACAAATGAGAGAGAGAAGGTGAGAGAAGGAAAAGGAGAGGGAATAGAAAAACAGAAATGAAAGGGAGCGAGTGAGAGAGAAATAAGAGCAAATTATTGACCCACTCGGAGAAGATTTGCAATTTGGGCATCCTCCTCGATCCACAGCTAACATTGGAACATCATCTTTCGGCTGTGGCAAGGAGGGCGTTTGCACAATTTCGCCTGGTGCACCAGTTGCGGGCCTATTTGGACAGGGAGTCATTGCTCACAGTTGCTCATGCCGTCATCACCTCGAGGTTAGACTACTGCAACACTCTCTGCATGGGACTACCTTTGAAAAGTGTTCAGAAACTCCAGATTGTGCAAAATGCGGCGGCAAGAGCTATCGTGGGGTTATCTAGATTCGCCCACATCTCTCCTACACTCTGTGGCCTGCACTGGCTGCCGATTAGTTTCCGGTCACAATTCAAAGTGTTGGTAATGATCTATAAAGCCCTACATGGCATCAGAACAGGAATACCTCCAGAAATGCCTTCTGCCACACGAATCCCAGCGGCCGATAAGGTCCCGTCGACTAAACAATGTCATCTGGCGGGCCCCAGGGGAAGAGCCTTCTCTGTGGCGGCACCGGCCCTCTGGAATCAACTCCCCCCCCAGAGATCAGAACTGCCCCTACCCTCCTTGTCTTTTGTAAATTGCTTAAGACCCACCTGTATTGCCAGGCATGGGGGAATTATTTTTATTTATTTATTTTATTTATTCGATTTTTATGCCACCCTTCTCTTTAGACTCAGGGCGGCTTACAACATGTTAGCAATAGCACTTTTTTTTTAACAGAGCCAGCATATTACCCCCACAATCTGGGTCTTCATTTTACCCACCTGGGAAGGATGGAAGGCTGAGTCAACCTTGAGCTGGTGATGACATTTGAACCGCTGACTTACAGATCTATCAGTCAGCTTCAGTGGCTTGTAGTACAGCACTCTACCCATTGCGCCACCCCGGCTCTTTTTGAGACACCTCCCTCAGGCTTATATAGTTTATGTATGATATGCTTGTGCTGTATGGTATTTTAATGACGGGTTTTTTAGATATTTTCTTTAAAATATTAGATTTGTTACATTGTTATATTGTTACTATTCTTGTTGTGAGCCACCCCGAGTCTGCGGAGAGGGGCGGCATACAAATCTAATAGATTATTGTTGTTGTTGTTGTTGTTGTTGTTATTATTATTATTATTATATTATTATTATTATTATTATTGAAGAATTACAGTTACATTTTTTAAAATCATAAGCAGCTACATTGCTCAATTTGAAAAGGACCAAGAATTATGAATTTAAAATATACTTGGAAATGTAGAAGATTGATGAAAGTTAATAATAGTAAATGCTAAGTGCCTGAAAATTAATTGAGCTTGGAATTATTGAATGAAATTATAGAAAAGTAAATATGGAAATATATTAATTGATGCATTGGTGTTCAGAAAGATTTTCATAGTATCATTAGATTGTCATAATACTATGATAAATATTTAAGAAATGAAGATTTTAAAGCATGGATTTATTAATAGTTGTGTTTTTGGTTTTGCTGTTTTTTTTAGTTTTAATAGTAATATATTTTGGTTTTGTTTTATTATTAATTTCTTTTAATAGAAAAGAAAGGAATTTTCTTCTATTAATTAGAAAACAGTTGTATAAGGGTGTTTTGTTTCTATTATATTCCCCTCGGGTCTAAAAGGACCCGAAATGAAGTTTGAAACCCTGTAAAAAAATTTCCCTGCATATCTTAAACTTGAAATTCCATGACTTTTCCCTCATTTGAGGGTTTTTTTCTAAGGCTGGTGGTTTTTTTTGGGGGGGGGGGTGTATAGTTTTTGCTGGGCAAAAAAAGTTACCAATGTTACCCTCCAGGTTCTTTTAGACCCTGAGAATAAAAGGGTTGGTTCTAGCTACTGGAATGGTCCTTTTGAATACTTTTGTCACTAGTATACTAATTTGAACATTTTTGAACACAATGATATGAAAATTGAAATGAACAAAATTAATGCTTATTTGTTTATTTTGCTCAGAAAAGCCTGCCCCCCCATTTTTGTGTAATTTTGTTCACTTTCATCTAGATTAGGCTGCAAAATCTTACTTTTTTGACCATCTTTGGCATTTAAATACTAATTTGAACATTTCTGAACACAATGATATGAAAAGTGAAATGAAAAAATTGATGCTTATTTGTTTATTTTGCTCAGAAAAGCCCCCCCCCCACAGCTGTGCGCACTTTTTTCAATTTATAGATAGAATAGCCTGCCAAATCAGAATTTTTTTACCATCTTTGGCATTGGCATACTAATTTGAACATTTCTGAACATAATGGAATGAAAAGGGTTGGTTCTAGCTACTGGAATGGTCTTTTTGAATACCTTTTTCACTAGTATACTAATTTGAACATTTCTGAACACAATGATATGAAAATTGAAAACTGAAATGAAAAAATTGATGCTTATTTGTTTATTTTGCTCAGAAAAGGGCCTCCCCCCACAGCTGTGTGCACTTTGAACATTTCTGAACACAATGATATGAAAATTGAAAAGTGAAATGATTCTGAACACAATGATATGAAAATTGAAATGAAAAAAGTAATGCTTATTTGTTTATTTTGCTGAGAAAAGCCTCCCTGGCCGTGTGCAATTATTTCAATTTATAGATAGATTAGCCTGCAAACTCCTTTTTTTTCATTTCATTTTTCATTTGTTTGTGGTCAGGGATTTCCAAATTAGTTTACTAGTGAAAAAAGTATTCAAAAAAACCATTCCAGTAGCTAGAACCACCCTTTTTATACTTCGGGTCTAAAAGGACCCAAACCTTTGCGAACATCATTTTTTCTCATTTCAATTTTCATTTCATTATGTTCAGAATGTTCAAATTAGTATGCCAATGCCAAATATGGTCAAAAGGTTCTGATTTTGCAGGCTAATCGAAATAAAAATGAACAAAATTGCACAAAAATGGGGGGGGGGATGAGCTTTTATGACCAAAATAAACAAATAAGCATTAGTTTTTTCACTTCAATTTTCATTTCATTGTGTTCAGAAATGTTGAAATTAGTATGCCAATGCCAAAGATGATCAAAAAGTTCTGATTTGGCAGGCTATTCTATCTATAAATTGAAAAAAGTGCACACAGCCATGGGGGAGGCCCTTTTCTGAGCAAAATAAACAAATAAGCATCAATGTTTTCATTTCAATTTTCATATCATTGTGTTCAGAAATGTTCAAATTAGTTTCCCAATACCAAAGATGGTCAAAAAAGTCAGGTTTTTCAGCCTAATCTAGATGAAAATGAACAAAATTTCACAAAAATGGGGGGGGCAGGGTTTGATGAGCAAACTAAACAAATAAGCATTATTTCTTTCACTTCAATTTTCATTTCATTGTGTTCAGAAATGTTCAAATTAGTATACTAGTAAAAAAAGTATTCAAAAAGACCATTCCAGTAGCTAGAACCAACCTTTTTATACTCCGGGTCTGAAAGGACCCGGAGGGTAACAGCCTATCTGTATTTATAAGAGGATAATGATATTAATTGAAATATAAAATAACAGAATAACATGGTGGAACAGAACCTTATTCTGCCCCAGCACTGAGCCCCAAATAATTACGCAACAAGTTGTGTTGGGTGACATCTGTGCTCAGGCATGAAAATGTGCCACTCAGACATACTTTTCCACCCACACCGTAAAAAAAAATTAGAGAGAACATTGCTAGCCATGCCCAGTTCTTGCAACCGTTCTTCATATGTTTTAGCCTCCAGTCCCCTAATCATCTTTGTCACTCTTCTCTGCACTTTCTCTAGAGTCTCAACATCCTTTTTGCATTGTGCTGACCAAAACTGAATGCAGTGTTCCAGGTGTGGCCTTACCAAGGCCTTATAAAGTGGTATTAACACTTCATGTGATCGTGATTCTATCCCTCTATTAATGCAGCCTAATATGGCCCTCCCAATCTCTGTTTTCTCTGGCAGAGGGTTTGCAGGAGGCTGTTGCAGCTGAAGACAGAGCTCAGGAGCCTATTTTCACTGGTAGAGTGCCATGCCCACTACCGATTTGTTATGATTTTCTTGTTGAAATCCAAGAAGCTCTTTCTCAAAGATTATTTGAACACAAGGAGAAACATCATTATTCAAAACTGACTTAAAGTTTAACAATCTATACTTTTAAAGATTGTGTTAACCTTGCTGCTTTAACTGGAGCTTCTGTGGTTTATTTTCAACCTATTTTCATTGTTTTCTTATTTGGTCATATCTGCAAAATTTAGTGTAACTAATTAACTTTAACTCAGGCATTAAATTTAATGAAAAATCTATGGATAAGCCTATAAACTTTAAGCTTCACTTCCTGTCAAAATTTAGCAAGCAAAGAATTTCATGCTAAATATTGGCTGGGCAAGAGTCAAGCATCAAGTTCCTGTTAAAAATAAAAACTATGGGAATTCAGAGGATAGAAACTATTGCAAGTCATTGTGACTTAAGAAAGTGTGTTACTCTTTGACAACAATGGTAATTATCAATCTCTGTATGCCTGTGGGTTACATAATAATAACTAAAAGTCACAAAAATCATTTCGTGAAGGCAATGCCAAAGGACAGTGTGCTATATTGCAGTCTTATAGTAATTCCCCCATGATTTAAAACTAACAAAACCTGAAATTGTAATTTAAATGCAAATGAAAGCTCTGGAATAATGCAACAAAATAGTTTGTATTAGTTTGGCACTTTCTGGGTTTAATCTACCTTTAGAAATTATTTATTACTTCTGCCACTTCTGTTTTTCAAAGCTTTCTCTTCCTACATTTGCTTTATAATGCAAATCACCCCGAGTCTGACTAGATTAGACAGAACTAGGCTTTAATCATTATACCTTACTCTTGAATGCACAAAGTGCATGTTCACAAGAAAAATATGAAATGGTTCATAGGTGCAAAATGAACTATATTGGTTTAGATATCAATCACATAAAAGAACAGCAAGAAAAACTCAGTGAAGTTTCTAAAGTTTCTAAGAGGAACCGTTTATAAGAAACATTTTACATCAAATCCGAATTGTCTCTGCTTGAAATTATTCTACTTCGTTAACTAGTTGTAACAGATTTCATAGCATCACAGATTTGGAAAGAAACATGGTGTTTATAGAGTCCAATCACCCTACTCAGTGGAGGATCTGATAAGCCATTTTGGAGAAATAGAGAGATACAGATTAACAGAGTTGGAAGGGACCTTGTAGGTCATCTAGCCCAGTAAAATTTTGGTAGACCTTCACTGCAAACCGACCACTGATCTAGTCCAACCCACTCCACCCCCCAAAGCAGACCCTACATAATTTCTGACAGATGTCAGTCCAGTTTCTTCTTGAAAGCTTCCACTGATAAAGCTCCCATAACTTCTGAAGGCAACTTTTGTTCCATGGTTGATTGTTCTCATTGTCAGAAAATTCCTCATTTCCAGGTTGCATCTCTCCTTGTTTATCTATTATTATTTCTCTGGACTTCAGGTGCTTTGGAAAATAGCTTGATTCCTCTCTCCTCTCTGTGGCAACCCCTCAAATACTGGAAGTTTGCTATCCTGTCTCCCCTGGTCCTTCTCTTCACTAGGCTATCCATGCCTACTTCCTGCAACCGTTCATCATATGTTTTAGCCGTAACCTGGACATCATTAACTAAATTGGCTATCCTGAGCTGGCTGGTTGAATTTCTTATTTAATTTAGAGTGGGAATTTTTCAACACTGTTCTGGATTCTGGTAGAACTTTGATTACATTGAAAATAACGCTTACTGAATGCAGGATTTCATACACAAAAAAACTCCATTTTTATTCTCCTCTCCTCCATAGTCAAAATGCAATACAGACAGTCACATTCCTCTCTCTTTATCTTTAGCAATTAGAGCACATACTTTCCTCCATGCCTCCTCCCTTATGTCCACACAGCGTAGTTCAAAAGCACCAGGAATAGCTGTGAAATAATAATGAATAAGCTAATTCACTCTGGAGCCAAAATGACACATGTCCACGATGGATCACAACATTGAAAAACTTCGCCCTTTTTCCCCGCTAGTACCCTGACTTGACGAATACATCACTCCAGTAATTAACCTGTTCCTCCACTTAATATCTTTTCCCTAACACTTGCTTCCTGCGCCTTTGAGCTCTTCTGAAGTGAGGGTTTAACCAACGATTGTCTGTCTCTTCTTCATTGGAGTCTGGACTCATAGCAACATCCTGTGGCTGGCCTCCCACCTGTTCTGATACCTGTAACCCATGGCCTGCCACTAATTCATAAACACTATCTGTATCAGAGTCATCAACCTCTTCAGTATCCTCCAACTGACCAGGAGTATGTACAACAGTCTCCAGTCCCCTAATCATCTTGGTTGCTCTCCTCTGCACTCTTTCTAGAGTCTCAACATATTTTTTATAGTGTGGTGACCAAAACTGGATGCAGTATTCTATGTGTGGTCTTACTAAGTGGTATTATTGTATGGTCCTCTGTGTATCTTATAGAGTGGTATTAGTACTATTCTGTCGGGCCTGGTTAATTATCAGTAATTAATCCCAATGAAGACTCGAAAGCAAAGTCACTATGTATATTTGTCCATTTACAAAAAACGTGCTGGAAACAGCAATGAAATCATAGGAATATCAGTCCGACGGCCAAAAATCCACCATTATCAGCACAGTTAATAACAAACCTCCGACATAAGGTGATAAATGCCAGTCATTAGTTTTTGGCATTGACAGGTACTCACAAATGCCTTCAAAAACCAGGATTTCAGGATTGCAGAAGAATTTAAGAGAGACTCTTTGGCTGCTAGCTCTCTCAATATATATAGGAACGTTAAACTTCTGCACCAAGGTTTCCCACAATCCTTCCTTTATCAGTGATGATGAGCTTTGCGTAGAAGTATTAAATTCCTAGATCTACATTGTTGGAGATATTCTTGTCTCCCTCACATTCTTCTTACCCTAGTGTCTAACTAGTTAAGTTTAATTCCTTTTTCTAGAAGGTTCTGTATTGAGATTAGGTCGTTATTGTTATCTAACAGTTGGTAATTTGTTATTATTTTATCTGGGGAAAGGGCATTCGGATAAATAACCGCTTCCATTGGGGATATCCATTTTGGGATAAAGAAGTAATGATTTCTTTTTATATGCTGCCAAGTGTCAATTAAAGCCTTTCATATATAATGTTTTATGAGTATCTGCTGTTATAACAGCTGGAGGTCACAAAAGTTGATCACATAAGCCTGGGACATTGCAACTGTCACAAATACAGTTGCCAAGCATCCAACCTTTTGATCACATGACTACGGATGTAGTATTCCTTCTGTAGGTCAAAGGTCATATTGATGGTCACGTCCAAATATCACCCGAAGCCACACATGAGTGCTTCGTTCACATTATGCTGTTAGCATAAGTTAGCATGTGTTTTGCAAAGGCTTTGCAGTTACGGATTTCTGGGTAGGCCTGGAAAGTTCAGGGAAAGTTCATGTTCTCAGGAACAGACAGTGTTGTATGAGATCATGAGAAGAGATGGGAATACTAGCTGGTACCATTAAACACATACTTTTACCTAGCTTTCTCACAGGTTTCCTGTAAACTCCTATCATATACCTGCAGCGTTATCTATCATATTGGCATGCTTATGAATTTACATGTAAAACTGTGCATGTGTATTAGCTGGATTAGGTCATAGTGTACAGAGAATTATAAAAAAGTGCTGTGTGAGATATGTTAGGATAAGTTAGGATAAAGTTAGTAAGTTAGGATAAGCCTAACTTAGTGAGCTGCCCCAAGTCAGGGAAGGGCAGCATACAAGTCTAATAAATAATAATAATAATAATAATAATAATAATAATAATAATAATAGTATTGTATTGGCAGTTCTGTGTTAGCAAAAACTTCAGAAGAGAAGGATTTAGGGGTAGTGATTTCTGACAGTCTCAAAATGGGAGAACAGTGCGGTCAGGCGGTAGGGAAAGCAAGTGGAATGCTTGGCTGCATAGCTAGAGGTATAACAAGAAGGAAGAGGGAGATTGTGATCCCACTGTATAAAACGCTGGTGAGACCGCATTTGGAATATTGTGTTTAGTTCTGGAGACCTCAGATAGAAAAAGCTATTGATAAAATTGAACAGGTCCAAAGATGGGCTACAAAAATGGTGGAAGGTCTTAAGCATAAAATTTATCAGGAAAGACTTAATGAACTTAATCTGTATAATCTGGAGGACAGGGGGGAAAGGAGGGACATGATCGAAACATTTAAATATGTTACAGGGTTAAATAATGTTCAGGAGGAAAGTGTTTTTAGTAGGAAACTGAACACAAGAACAAGGGGCACAATCTGAGGTTAGTTGGGGGAAAGATGAAAAGCAATGTGAGAAAATATTATTTTACTGAAATAGTAGTAGATGCTTGGAACAAACTTCCAGCAGACATGGTTGGTAAATCCACAGTAACTGAATTTAAACATGCCTGGGATAAACATAGATCCATCCTAAGATAAAATACAGTAGTTAGTATAAAGGCAGACTAGATGGACCATGAGGTCTTTTTCTGCCGTCAATCTTCTATGTTTCTATAAGTTTAGGATTAGTTAGGATATGTTAGGATAAGTTGCTTCTTTTGGTTCTTTTGGCTTCTTGGCTCTCCTCACTAATAAAGTAAGGCCTTTGGCTTTTTTTACCCTGCAATGATCTTCATCTATCCTTGAATTCTTCGCAACATACCACACGGAGATGCTACAATGGTTGTTGTGAAAAATGGTCAAAAGTCACTTCAGTGTTGGTTGTAACTTCGAACAGTCACTAAACAAATGATTGTAACTCAAGGACTACTTTCATCTGGACCTTTTTTTTTTTAAAGATAGGCATAACATTATCTCTGCCAGTCTTTTCATACCGGCAGGGAACAGTTCTCAAAGATTATAATTAAGACTTCTGTATTTTCCTCTTAATTCCCTCAGAACCCTAAAATGTAATTTATCGAACCCTGGAGATCTGGATGAATTTAAATTACTAAAGTGTTCTCCTTGGTTTAGTTAGAGCTGCTTTTCTATGCTTCTGATTACACAGCTTCATTTCCCTACTGAGAGCATACAGAGTATTGGAAGTTGTGCTATTGGGAATTGAAGTCAACAAATCTCAAAGCTGCCAAGTTTTTAAAAGCACTGTTATAATAGATTTCCTGTGCAGTAGTCCTTGGTGTTCTCTGAACTTGGTGGGTTTTCTTGCAGATGTTTCATTATCACTGAATGATGCACCGAAGATGTTACCTAGTCGGCAGTGTTCCCTCTAATTTTTTTTTTTGGGTGGACGGAAAAGTATAGTGTCTGAGCGGCAGTCCCTTCGGGACTGGGCGGCACAGAAATAATAAATAAATAAACAAATAAATAAACAAAAAAACAAAAAAACAAACAAATAAAAAACCCACCCTGTTTTGCCTCAGAGAATTTCAAAATAAAATACTGTACTGTGTGTCTATAACAGTGAGCTCATAATAGGGCAACTCTATCAATATCAAAATGCCACTTAAATAGTTGACCTAGTTTCAAACTAGATTTTGATTTTCTTTCTCTCTTCCTTACTCCCATTCTTTTTCTTTCTCTTTTCCTTCCTCTCTTTTTTCTATCTGTTTCTCTCTCTTCCTCTCTCTCTCCTTCCCTCTCACTCTTTCCCTCTCGGCTTCTGGGCAGGTTTGGAAAACTCTGAGTTGATGATGATTTTTAAGTGAGCGATTGCTCACTGCTCAGCTTAGAGGGAACTATGTAGAGGGAACTATGCGACCAGTAGTCGGATAAAGAAATATCTGCAAGGATGGATGGAAAATAAAATTTAAAAACCATGATATAATGTGAAAGTACTTGACAAATATAAGAACTGTGTAAATATGAAGAATTTGTGTAAATAATGTAAATTTAAATAACGACAGTAAGTTATAGAATAGATATAATATAAGAGATTGTTTCTGATCTGTGCAAAATTATTGTGATGTTTTTAAAATTGATAAATTGAATAAATAAAGGAAAAGATATGTCTGCAAGAAAACCACCAAGCTCAGAGAATATCAAGGACGTCACAGTTCACCTGAGCTCCTCCTGTTCTCTTCCATTGGTATTGCCTATGCACACATCTCTCCTTTCTGTCCTAATAATATATCTTGTTTCACCAATTTGGATCAGGTTCCCACACTCAAGTGCAACACAGAATGGCTGAACCTCTAACACATTACTGTGGCAGGTCAATTGTGATCATAAGTCAAGGACCATCCCAATGTGATCTCAGAAGTCTCAGCATAGAATGTGGCCTACATCCAGAGGTGGGTTTCAGCAGGCTTTGACCAGTTCTGGAGAAACAGTAGCAGGAATTTTGAGTAGTTCAGAGAACAACACCTCTGATTGGCCCCGTCCCCATTTATTCTCTGCCTCCCGAGTCCCAGCTGATCGGGAGGAAATGGGGATTTTGCAGCAACCTTCCCCTGGAATGGGTTGGGAATGGAGATTTTGCAATATCCTTCCCCAGGAGTGGGGAGGGAATGGGGATTTTGCAGTATCCTTCCCCCAGGAGTGGGGAGAGAATGGGGATTTTGCAATGTCCTTCCCCTGGAGTGGGGAAGGAATGAGAATTTTACAGAATCCTTTCCCTGGAGTGGGGAGGGAATGGAGATTTGTGAGCATACAAATCTAATAAATTAAATTTAAATTAAATTAAATTTTGCAGTGACCTTCCCCTGGAGTGGGCAGGGAATAGAGATTTTACAGTATCCTTCCCCCAGGAGTGTGTAGAGAATGGGAATTTGCAGTATCTTTCCCCCAGGAATGGGGAGGGAATGGAGATTTTGCAGTATCCTTCCCCCATGAGTGGGGAGGGAATAATCCTTTTCCTGCCATACCCACCAAGCCACGCTCACCACTAGTGCCCACAGAAACAGTAGTAAAGAAAAATTTAATCCCACCACTGCCTACATTATATGTTGAAGTTATGGTGAATTGAAGAACGCAAAGGGTTTGTGGTGGATTCCTTATGATTTGGTTCATAACCTTCCAAGATGGATCCCTCTGGAACATAGGGAGCCAGTTAAATCCCGGTCAAGGTGGGGACATGCTTATTTATTTATTTTATTTTATTTATTAATAGAGTTGAAAGGGACCGTTAGGTCATCGAGTCCAACCCCCTGCCTGAGCAGGAAACCCTACAGCACCCCAGCCAAATGGAAGTCCAATCTCCTCTTGAAGGTGTCCAGAGTTGGGGAGTTAACCTCCTCCCCTGGCAGGCAGTTCCATTGGTTGATCGCTCTGACCGTCAGGAAGTTCTTCCTTATTTCCAGGTTGAATCTCTCCTTGGTCAGCTTCCAACCATTGTTCCTCGTCCGGCCCTCTGGTGCCCTGGGGAATAAAGAGACCCCCTCCTCACCATGGCAACCCCTCAAGTATCTGTAAACTGCTATCATGTCCCCTCTAGACCTTCTTTTTTCTAGGCTGTCCATGCCCAGTTCTCTCAATCTCTCTTCGTAAGTCTTGGTTTCGAGTCCCCTAATCATTTTGGTTGCTCTTTTTTGCACCTTCTCCAGAGTTTCGATGTCTTTTTTGTAGCGAGGTGACCAAAATTGGATGCAGTACTCCAGGTGGGGTCTGACCAGGGCATAGTAGAGTGGTATTAGTACTTCCCTGGTCTTGGAGCGTATTCCTCTGTTGATGCAGCTTAGGATTGAGTTGGCTTTTTTGGCTGCTGCTGCACATTGCTGACTCATGTTTAGTTGATTGTCCACCAAGACTCCAAGATCTCTTTCGCAGTCACTACTGCTGAGTGGGGTATCTCCCAGGCTGTATGTATGTCTAGGGTTCTTTTTGCCGAGGTGGAGGACTCTGCATTTGTCGGTGTTGAACCTCATTTTGTTGGTATGGGCCCACTGTGATAGTCTGTCTAGGTCTTCTTGTACTCTGAGCCTGTCCTCAAGGGTGTTGGCTACCCCCGCCAGCTTGGTGTCATCTGCAAATTTTATTAGTTCCCCTTTTATTCCCTCGTCCAGGTCGTTGATGAAGATGTTAAAGAGTACAGGACCCAGGACAGAGCCCTGTGGTACTCCACTGTCTACTTTTTTCCATGTGGATTTGGTGCCGTTGAGGACAACTCGTTGGGTGCGGTTGGTCAGCCAACTGTTTATCCATCTACATGTGTAGTAGTCTACTCCATTTTTTTCTAGTTTGTGGATTAGGAGATTGTGGTCGACTTTATTGAAAGCCTTACTGAAGTCCAAGTATATGAGGTCCACTGAGTTGCGTTGGTCAACTGACTTGGTTATGGTGTTGAAAAATGATATGAGATTGGTTTGGCATGATTTGTTTCTGATGAATCCGTGCTGGCTATTGGATATGATCTTGTTTGTTTCTAGGAAGTGGGTAAGTTGTTTTTTGATTATTTTCTCCAGTATTTTTCCAGGTATAGAGGTCAGACTGATTGGTCTGTAGTTACCTGGGTTGGTCTTTTTGCCTTTTTTGTGGATGGGGACTATGTCAGCTCGCTTCCAGTCTTCCGGTAGGTCTCCAGTGATCCAGGATATTTGGTAGATGAGGAGGAGTGGTTCCGCTATACTTCTCCTTAGGCCACCAGGCATTAAAAAATGAGAAATTATTTGTAACTTATTATGTTACATATGGAGTAAGTGGTCATGTGCATAACTTTAAATTTAAATTGAATTTAAAATATGATTTTGAGGAAATGAGTCAGATGCAGAGAGAGAATGGAGGGGGAACAAATCCCCCAAAATAGATGTGAATAATTTGCACAACTCTAGAGCTGTGGGGTAGAAGAAGCTGGTTACCCCTCCTTCTCTCTTATTTAAGTCAGATGAATGAAGACCTCCATTTCGGAGTATCGTGTTACCTTGTGTCTCGGCAGTGCTTTTCTCCTTATTCCCTGCTGTGAGAAAGCTGGGAACCCCGATCAGCTGGGGCTCGGAAAATGGCAACCGCGACCGAGCTGCCTTGATTCTGCCCTGAATCCACGCTTTTTAAGAGCATTCTGCAGTTGGGTGAGCTGTATTGTTGCAATCACATTGAGGCTCAACCCGGGGGCTGGCAGAGATAAGAAGAGTGGTTGTTGCCGCCCGGCATTGACCCATACCGACACGGACAGAGGTGGAAAAGGAGAGGTGGAGAGGGATTGAGAAGGAGGGAGCGAACGTGTGAATGTTCAGGGCGAGCATGCTGGGCGGACTGTGCACGGGCCGAGGAGGAAAGTAGATGGAGGAAAACATCCCCCACAACAACAGGACGTTCCCAAAAACAACGGAATCTACCGGATAGACGCTGGACGCCGAGTGGTTACATGGTGGGCACGCTCGATGTCGGAGGGCTTTGCGGTGGACATACTCGGTGCTGGAGTGCTTGGAAGAAGGAGGGCCGGCCATTATAGTGAACAAGGAGATTGTGAGAAAGAGACTGCCAGATTGAAATTGACAGTATGAAAACCTTGTGGCTGCTGGATGCTATAACTGAAGACCAGGAGATACAGAGATACCTCCCAAATAACAGCAGAGGTACTGGTAGACATTTTGGGTGACCCATGAGAGACCGGGGGTGCCGTGGAGGTGAGAAAGCTGATAACAACGACAGTGGCAAAGAGAAAGCCTGGGAGGACAGAGGACAGAGTTTATACTCAGGACTGTTTGTCCTACTAATAACATCATACATCCCTTGGACTCACCTTTTTAGACTGGATGATATCTATATGAACTTGGCTTAATTGATTAATTAACTGACCAGTTGCAATATCTTCTACCTATATTTTTATTACTTATATTTATCTATATTTTTTAATAATTGATATTTTTAATAATATGAACTGTTAGTTTTATATTAACTCTTTTTAATTAAATTATTGTGGGGATTTTTAAGTGGATGGGAGGATGGTAGTGATGGCATGAATGAATGGGATTATTTTAGTAATTATTGGAATGAATGGAATACTGTGAATGAAAATGAATGGGAGGGGGTGATAGATGGAATGGAGTGGGTGGGGGGATTATAATATGTATGAAATGAATGAATATGACATGAATGGAATTTTTGGCACACCTGACGCTGGAAGGGCAGGAGGGGAGGGGACACTTATCTCTGGGGTGGCAGAGGGTCTAAATATCTCGGTCTTGCTGGGGATAGGCAGGTATGGCGGAAGCCATGGAGCTAGCCGTTCCAGGGGAAGGTGGGATCGCTGCTTAGTAGCGATCCCTTCTTAAGGCTCCATGAGCTTAACTCAAGGCACTGGTGATGAGTGTAATTCTGGCCCTGGGCTCAAGTTGTTGCTACTCAATGCCAGGTCGGTGGTAAATAAAGCTCTCCTCATCCGGGATCTGATCCTGGATGAGGAGGCCGACCTGGCTTGTGTGACCGAAACCTGGCTGGGCCCAGAGGGAGGAGTTCCTCTCTCTGAAATTTGCCCAGCTGGGTTTTGGGTATGGCACCAACCTCGACCCCAGGGAAGGGGGGGAGGAGTGGCTATTATAGCCAGGGAGAGTCTTGGCCTGCATAGGCTCATTGCTCCAGAGGTTGCGGGTTGCGAGTCCCTCCTGGTGAAGTTGGACTTAGGGGTTCAGGTGGGCTTGTTACTCACGTACCTGCCTCCCAGCTGCGTGTCAACTCGAGGAGGTGGCCGGGCTGGCGGTGGAGTTCCCCGGACTTATCGTCCTGGGGGACTTCAATCTACCGTCGCTCAGCGGTTCCTCTGGACTGGCACAGGAGTTCATGGCCACCATGACAGCCATGGACCTGACTCAAGTAGCTCAGGGTCCGACTCATGAGGGTGGGTACGCACCCGATATGATATTCCTCTCTGAGCAATTGAGTAATGATCTGAGATTAAGGGGCTTAGAAGTGTTGCCTTTGTCATGGTCAGATCATTTCCTACTGCGGCTTAACTTCCTGGCTCCAATCCTTCCCCGCAGGGAGGTGGAACCAATTAGGAGGTTCCGCCCCAGACGCCTGATGGATCCAGAAGGCTTCCAGATGGCGCTCGGGGTTATTCCAGATACACTTGTCCACAGTTCGGCAGAGTCTCTTGCTGAGGCCTGGAACAAGGCTGCAGGGGAGGCTCTTGACCGGATTGCGCCGTTGCGACCTCTCCGCGGCACTAGACCCCGTAGAGCTCCATGGTTCAACGAGGAGCTCCGGGTGTTGAAGCGCCAGAAGAGACGTCTGGAGAAGCGATGGAGGAAGAGTAAGTCCGAATCCGATCGAACACTTGTAAGAGCTCATATTAAGACTTACAAAGTGGCGCTCAAGACGGCAAGATGCGCGTATCATGCCGCCTTGATTGCATCAGCGGAATCCCGCCTGGCCGCTCTGTTTAGGGTAACCCGCTCCCTTCTTAATCAGAGGGGAGTTGGGGAGCCCTTGCAGAGTAGTGCCAAGGATTTTAACATGTTTTTCGCTGATAAAATCACCCGGATCCGAGCGGACCTCGACTCCAATTGTGAAACAGAGTCGACTGACAATGAGTCAGTCGAGGTGACTGGAGCTAAACGTCTTTGTCCATCTGTCTGGGAGGAGTTTCACTTGGCGACACCTGATGAAGTGGACAAGGCCATTGGAGCTGTGAGTTCCGCCACCTGTCTACTGGATCTGTGTCCCTCTTGGCTGGTTTCGGCCAGTCGAGAGGTGACACGGAGCTGGGTCCAGGAGATTGTCAACTCCTCCTTGGGGAGGGGGTCCTTTCCGCCCCTTTATAAGGAGGCGGTTGTGCGCCCCCTCCTCAAGAAGCCCTCCCTGGACCCAGCCGTGCTTAATAACTACCGTCCAGTCTCCAACCTTCCCTTCATGGGGAAGGTTGTTGAAAAGGTGGTGGCACTTCAACTCCAATGGTCCTTGGAAGAAGCCGATTATCTAGATCCTCAGCAGTCTGGATTCAGGCCCGGCTACAGCACGGAAACTGCTTTGGTCGCGTTGATGGATGATCTCTGGTGGCTCCGGGACAGGGGCCTGTCCTCTGTCCTGGTGCTCCTTGACCTCTCAGCGGCTTTCGATACCATCGACCATGGTATCCTTCTGCACCGGCTGGAGGGGTTGGGAGTGGGAGGCATTGTTCTTCAGTGGTTCTCCTCCTACCTCTCCGGTCGGTCGCAGTCAGTGTTAGTGGGGGGTCAGAGGTCGACCCCGAGGTTTCTCCCTTGTGGGGTGCCTCAGGGGTCGGTCCTCTCCCCCCTGCTATTTAATATCTACATGAAACCGCTGGGCGAGATCATCCAAGGGCATGGGGTGAGGTATCATCAATATGCCGATGATACCCAGTTGTACATCTCCACCCCATGCCCAGTCAACGAAGCAGTGGAAGTGATGTGCCGGTGCCTGGAGGCTGTTGGGGCCTGGATGGGTGTCAACAAACTCAAACTCAACCCAGACAAGACGGAGTGGCTGTGGGTTTTGCCTCCCAAGGACAATTCTATCTGTCCGTCCATTACCTGGGGGGGGAATTATTGACCCCCCTCAGAGAGGGTCCGCAACTTGGGCATCCTCCTCGATCCACAGCTCACATTAGAAAAACACCTTTCAGCTGTGGCGAGGGGGGCGTTTGCCCAGGTTTGCCTGGTGCGCCAGTTGCGGCCCTATTTGGACCGGGAGTCATTGCTCACAGTCACTCATGCCCTCATCACCTCGACTACTGTAACGCTCTCTACATGGGGCTACCTTTGAAAAGTGTTCGGAAACTTCAGATCGTGCAGAATGCAGCTGCGAGAGCAATTATGGGCTTCTCCAAGTATGCCAATATCACTCCAACACTCTGCAGTCTGCATTGGTTGCCGATCAGTTTCCGGTCACAATTCAAAGTGTTGGTTATGACCTATAAAGCCCTTCATGGCACCGGACCAGAATATCTTCGGGACCGCCTCCTGCCGCACGAATCCCAGCAACCGGTTAGGTCCCACAGAGTTGGCCTTCTCCGGGTCTCGTTGACTAAACAATGCCGTCTGGTGGGACCCAGGGGAAGAGCCTTCTCTGTGGGGGCCCCAACCCTCTGGAACCAGCTCCCCCCTGAGATTAGGATTGCCCCCACCCTCCCTGCCTTTCGTAAACTCCTTAAGACCCACCTCTGCTGTCAGGCATGGGGGAACTAAAACACCTCCCCCTTTCCCATGTTGTTTTGTTGATTGATTGACTGTGTGCCTGTTTTTTATATATACCGTTTTTATGAGATTACTAGTTTTAAATTGTAATTAGATTGGTGGGCATTGGATTTGGTATTATGTACTGTGCTATTTTTTATTATTGTTGTGAGCCGCCCCGAGTTTGCGGAGAGGGGCGGCATATAAATCCAATAAATCTAATCTAATCTAATCTAACCTGTCAGCACTGACAATTCCACTTTGAAATATGGGTAATATAATTTATTTCATAGATGGAACTGGGTTGAATGAGCTAACATTACTCATCTGGTAACACTATTGTCCCTATACAGTCATTGTCACCTTACCTATTTTGAGTGTAGGACAAAGCTTTTTCTTTCAATGGAAAAAGACAGGCAAGCGGTCCTTGACTTTACAAGCACAATGGGAGCCCAACATTTCTGTGAGATGGTTATTAAGTGAGTTTCACCCCTATCTTGCCAGGAAGGTTGTTAAGCAAATCACTGCAGTTGCTTAAATTATTAACACAGGAAGAAGAATGGATGGATGGATGGAATGGAATGGATGGAAACTAATCAAGGAGAGAAGCAGTGCATTTTCCGAACTTCTGTTTTGTCCATTGTTTTTTGCATTCCAGAGCTCCCTGAACCTTCCGAAGTGCAAAAAATAGCACAATGGCAAACTGGAAGTGCGTTTTCCTGAACCTCTGGTTTGTCCATTTGGGCATTTTTTTCATGTTTCAGGCTTAAGTAAGACCTGTGCCCATGCATGGGGGGCAGTGCGGGGTGTGAGTGCACATGCATGGGGAGAGGGAAGGAGTGTGGGCCATAGTTCCCTCTAAGCTGAGCAGTGAGCAATCGCTCACTTAAAAATCATCATCAACTCAGAGTTTTTCAAACCTGCCAGGAAGCCGAGAGGCAGGGCCACCATCAGGAATTTTGGAGCCCCATACAGCCTAAGTGTCTGCCCCCCCCCCGCCATTTTAAAAGTATTTTAAGTCACCGAGCCACTCCATCCCCCGGGGATCATTTCCCGCTTCACGCCAAGCGAGGCGGTCTCATAGGCCAGTGTTTCCCAACCTTGGCAACATGAAGATATCTGGACTTCAACTCCCAGAATTCCCCAGCCAGCGAACGCTGGCTGGGGAATTCTGGGAGTTGAAGTCCAGATATCTTCAAGTTGTCAAGGTTGGGAAACACTGCCATAGGCTATTTCAGGAACTGGGTTAAGCCGAGAAAGAAAGAAGAGGTAGTGGCGAGGGAAAGAAAGAGCCTCCTGGCATCGGTCAGGCGGAGCATGGCTTATTTATGGCTCCTTGGCACTTCTCCCTTCTTGGAAGAGGCCTTGTTGACAAAACCATGTGCTTTCTAGCGAGGGGAGAGGGGAGAGGGATCCCACACCTGGCAGCCACTGGCGAGGAGCTGGAAAGGATGAGGGGAGAGAAAAAGCAGGGTACCAGCCGTCGGGCAGGTGTCTTGAGGGGGCACTCCCATCTGGAAGGAAGGGAAGAAAGGCGAGGGCGAGCTATGAAGGAAGGAAGGAAGGAAGGAAGGAAGGAAGGAGAGAGGAAGGAAGGAAGGAAGGAAGGAATGGTAAAGGGGGCGATCAAGAGAGGAATGGGTGAATGAATGGACGGAGGGTGGGAAGGAAGGAAGGAAAGAGGGAAGGGACAGGAACAGAGGAAGGGTGCAAAGGAAGCAAGGAAAGGTGTGAAACAGGAGAGTAAGAGAGGAAGGAGTGAAAGAAGGGAGTGAGGGAGGAAATAAGGGAGGAAGGAGAAGGAAAGCAAGAAATGGAGGGAGGGAAGGAAAGAAAGAAAGAAAGAAAGAAAGGGGGAAGGAACAGGAACAGAGGAAGGAAGGAAACTTATGAAAGGGGAGAGTAAGAGAGGAAGGACTGAAGGGAGGGAGGGAAGAAGGTAGGAAGGAGAAAGAAAAGAAGAAATAGAGGAAGGGAAGGTAAAAGAGAGAAAGAAAAAGAGAAAGAAAGAGAAAGAAAGAAAGAAAGAAAGAAAGAAAGAAAGAAAGACAATGAAAGAGAAATAAAAAGAGAGGGGGGGAATGAAAGAAATGGAAGGAGGGAAAGAAGTACTGCACAACAGAAAAATCCTATGGTGCTCTAAAACGTCCATACCAGGAGGAAACTATACCCCAACATTTGATCAGCCCTTTTAATCTGAGGCTATGCAAACAGCTCCACTCTGCAAACAATATATTTAAGCTGTGGTTTCATGCCGGCTACATGCTGGTAGTGGTAGCACTAATAGAGCCATGGGAGAGTGCATTACAGCGCAGCTGATTTCCAAAAGAAAACAGCAACTTATTCAGGACCCACAATGCATGTTTATTCCAAAAATGCCCTTTGGGCCTTCAGTTCCAAGCAAACATTGTCCAGCTGGAGCTGGAGGAGCAGTTCCTCAAGGAGGACTTCAATTTTTCTTTAGAATTTTTTTCCCCTTGACCAGCTTTTGTGCAACTTAACAGGAGAGGGCATGAAAGATGTGGGGGGGGAGAGAAAGGGAGGGGGAGTGAGAGAAGCCTGGAGCCAACTTACAAGCCCTAGTACAGTGTTTCCCAACCTTTTTTGAGCTGCGGCACATTATTCATATTTTCAAAATCCTGGGAAACACTGAAGGGGGGGGGGGCTAAAGAAAAGTTTGGACAAAAAAAAATATATCTTCCTCCATTTCGCTCTATTTCTCCCTCCCTCTTTCTCTCTCTTCCTTCCTTCCCTTCTTTCTCTCCATCCCTCTTTCTTTCTTTCTTCCTCTTTTTTGCTCTCTTTTTCTCTCCCTCCTTCCCTCCCTCTATGTCTTTCTCTCTCCCTTGCTCTCTCTGCCTCTCTTGCTATCTCTCTTTCATTCTCTCTCTTTCTCTTTCTCTCTCTTTCTCTGTCTCTCTTGCTATCTCTTTCTCTCTCTCTTGCTATCTCTCTTGCTATGTCTCTCTTTCTCTCTCTCTCTGCCTCTCTTGCTATGTCTCTCTTTCTCTGTCTCTTTCTCTGTCTCTCTTGCTATGTCTCTCTTTCTCTCTCTCTGTCTCTCTTGCTATGTCTCTCTCTCTCTCTGCCTCTTGCTGTCTCTCTCTCTCTCTCTGTCTCTCTTGCTATGTCTCTTTCTCTGTCTTTCTCTCTCTGTCTCTCTTGCTGTCTCTTTCTCTCCCCCCTCTTTCCCTCTCTCTTTCTCCCTCTCCCGCTATCTCTCTCACCCCCTCTCTCCCTCTCTCTTTCTCTCTCTCCCTTTCTTGCTA